>NW_024422689.1:0-12374 GCF_014898765.1 Herpailurus yagouaroundi | reverse complement strand
AAAAAAAAAAAAAAGATGCATGGTTAGAGGATCTCTGGATTTAGTGATATAATTGGAAGAGTTAATTTTTTAAACTGCTCTTGAAGACTCAGAATGAAGATCTTTCTTCAAGCAAAGCCTCTGGAAACTAATTTTCCAAGATGAGCAGATTAATGTGAACCCGTAGTATAGCAGGAGAAATGGGTTTCCAACAATCCTGGAGAGGAAGACAGTGAAACTCACTGTTCTGGCCCCTTATATGGGGATAAAGTAACAGAGAATTTCACTGCTGTCACCCTACATGTAAACATTTTTCTATTGTTCACTGGTTCTCTGGTGAAAGGTTGGAGAGTGTGCAAGAGCCATAGGAAAGCATTTATAAAACAATATTGAGGGGCCCCTGGGTGGCTCAGTCGGTTAAGCATCAGCCTCTTGGTTTTGGCTCAGGTCATGATCTCACAGTTCATGTTTCTCTCTCCCCCCACCCCCGCCCCTCCCACATCTCTCTAAATAAATAAATACATAAATACATAAATAAATATTGAGGAAATTTTTAGTGACCAGAACCAATGTTAATATCGTTGAGAATAGGTCAGTTACCTAATCTCTGCAAATGGACAAGATGTGTTCTAGGAAGACCTCTAGCTGAGTTGGAGAATATGATCAACGAGTTTGCAGCCATGAGTGACTGGGAGAAGAGTTTTGAGAAGTTTTGTAGAAGAGCTGATTCCGCAGGAAATGAAACGAGCTCAGTTTGAGAAATAATGACTAAGATAAAAATAAAGGTAGTTTTTTGCCTCAAGTTTTTTGCTTGAGTTCACTCTAAGTGGGCTTACAATTTACTTCTTTAAAATGTATTGCCTATTTGTGAGCACGTTCTCTTTCAGGGTGCAAGTCTATAAACAAAAGAGATCATGTCTGCTTAATTCTCTCCATCCAACAAGAAAATGACTTTGTAAACAGTAATGTTAAAGGAAAGAGAATGATAAGAATGATTAGCAAAGCAACATCACATTTCATATATTTATTGAATTGAAACAAAATATAGGAAGTCTTCATCCCCTCAGAGTTTCGTTCTTTTTTTTTTTTGTTAAGTTTTTATTAATTTAAAAAATCTCTAGCCAACATGAGGTTTGAACTCATGACCCCAAGGTCAGTAATTGCAGGTTCTTCTGACTGAGTCAGCCAGGCACCCCTCAACCCCATTCCTTCTGTTCAAGGCCAGTTACAGTGTGAGCAGCTTTGGTCAAATACGAGGCCCTCCAAACCTCTTTTGGACACAGTGTTAGCATTAGCACACTCAGGAAACCTGGGTGGATCCCTTGGGTCCCCATTAATCCCATCAGCTTTGCCTTCAGAGGATGTGCTGGGAGGTGTGGGCTTGGGAGCTCTGGAGCATGAAACAATGGAAACACCACTAGTGGCAGCTTATGAAAATTTGGAGGACACATCTACACATGGGAAACTAGAAAAGTCTTCTCTTCAACTTAACAGAAGACCATGGGGGGAGGGAAGGGGAAAAAAATAGTTTCAAACAGAGAGGGAGGCAAACCCATAAGAGAATCTTAAATACAGAGAACAAACTGAGGGTTGAAGGGGGTGGGGGGGGGCAGGAGAGAGGGGAAAATGGGAGATGGGCATTGAGGAGGGCGCTTGTTGGGATGAGCACTGGGTGTTGAATGTAAGCGATGAATCATGGGAATCTATCCCTGAAACCAAGAGCACACTGTATACAATGTATGTTAGTTAACTTGACAATAAATCATATTTTTAAAAAGTTAAAAATTTAAAAAACTAAATAAAAAATTTACAAAAAGAAAGGTCTTCTCTTCTTCATCAGTTCAAACCCAGCCATATTTGAGGGAGGGGAACCATATTCATTAAGATTAGTGGACATTTGCAGATTACCATGGAACCCTTTGTTTAAAGTAAAGAGGATGCTAGTTTAACATATGGAGAGAGAGACAGAGAGAGAGAGAGAGAGAGAGAGAGAGAGAGAAAGTGCACATGCAAACAGAAGGGCAGAGAGAGAGGGAGAGAAAGAATCCCAAGCAGGCTCCATGCTGTCAGTGCAGAGCCTGATGTGGGGCCCGATCCCACAAACCGCGAGACCATGACCTGAGCCAAAAGCAAGAGTCAGATGAGCTACTGACGAAGCCACTTAGGCACCCCTAAACTCTTATCCTTAGAAGTTTACTTCTCAATTCAAGAGGAGGGACCAAGGTGGCAGAGCAGCATGGAAGTTCTCGCCTTCTCTCGTCCCTGAAATGCAGCTAGATCAGCACCAAGCCATTTGCACACCTAGAAAATTGATCTGAGGATTTACACAACAATCTGCATCACTTGAGCCACAGAACTCGGCAGGTACGTGGTGCAGAGAGGTGAACTGGGGGAGAGAGAAGCCGTGGAGGGTAGGGAGCTGTTTTTGTGGAGAGAGAAGAGAGAAAAGGGGAAGAGTGCAGGAAAAGCGCTCCCCCCAAGGAATAGCACTCCCCCCACAGAGAGAGAGAGTGGAAACGCCCACAAGCAACTGAACAAGAAAGGGAGAAAGGAGGAGAGGGTTTCAATACCATTAGGACTCTATAAACAGGGGAGCACAGAGTCTGAAACTCCACAGCTTGATACCTGGCGGAGCTCTGGTGGGAAGGGGGAATCCCCAGGAGCAGGCAGCGAGGTCTGAGGCGTCCACAGGCCACACGGGAGAAGCGGTTCCCCCACTAGGAAGGCATCCGGTAGAGGCCGTAAGGCCTCCCACAGGCAAAGGTCCCAGCAGACCCCGGAGAACAGCCACGTTTGCTGGTATTGGAACAAAGATGCGGTGAAACTGCCCCGGCTGCATGTTGTGTTTTGCCATAAGCTCTGAACTTCCGCCACCTCATGATCCCATGAACTTTCCCTGGGGCAGGCAGGCACCCGGCCACAGTCGCTGAGGAGCCTCTGCAACAGCACAACTGCACAAACGTTCCTGGGGGGAGCAAGCCGGCACCTGGCCATTGCTTGGCGACATCGTCCCCCAGAGGGTCAGAGTGGGCCCGAGCCACAGGGCTCTCAGAGGTGAGGGGTTTGGAAACACAGCCCCAAATGAGATAGAATTCAAGAGGGAGGTGCTGCCTGGCAGGCTGACAGCTTGCACCTGGACAATGTAGAAGCGGTGAGTGGACAGAAGCTGGAGTCAAAGGAGGAGTGCTTGATTGCTGGTCTGTGAGAGCACAGAGTTCTGATACCAGAGACTGGGAAGCTGGGTGAAGCCATTTTCACCTCTCCCGAAAGTGCATGTACATGCACATGCACATGCGTACCACACTGATCCACCCCAATAAGCTAAGTACTGCCACCTAGTGGAGAACAAAGCCATTACACCAAGCCCGGTCCAACTGAGTCAACCAAGTTCAGGACTTAGAGGACCACCACAAGTCTCCCCTCCTGCCTAGTGTACAGACTATAAAGGGCTTCATAGTTAGACTTCTAGGGGAAATTTGATGTTATTTCATTCAGATTTCATTCTGCTCGCTGGTCCATCTGTTCCTTTTGGTTTTGTTTTGTTTTTTCTTTTCCCTCTCTTATTCTTGGATATGAAAAGAGAAAAAAAAATTTTTACATTCCTTTTTTAATCTTTGTATTAACTTTTTACTATATTTTTATTTTTTGTAAACTTTTTAATTCTATTTTACTTTCTTCATTTCATTTTATTCTATGTTATTGTATGCATCTTTTTAAATTTTTAAACATTTTCTTACTTTTTTTTCTTTTCCTTTCATTATTTTTTCTCTCTCTTCTATCAAGCTTCTTCCAACAACCAGACCAAAACACACCTAGGATCTAGCTTTCTTTATTTGATTTCTTCATGTTGCTTTTAATTTTTTAATTTTTATTTCCTATTTTATTAATTCTTTTTATTCCTCCAAAATGACAAAAACAAAGGAATTCACCCCAGAAGAAAGAATAGGAAGAAATGACAGCCAGGGACTTACTCAACACAGATATAAACAAGATGCCTGAACTAGAATTTAGAATCATGATAATAAGAATACGGGCTGGGGTTGAAAAAAAGCATAGGATCCCTTTCTGCAGAGATAAAATAAGTAAAATCTAGTCAAGATGAAATTAAAAATGCCATAACTAAGATGCAATTTCAAATAGATGCCACAGCAGCAAGGATGGATGAACACAGAGCAGTGAATCAGCAATATAGAAGACAAACATAAGGAAAATAATGAAGCAGAAAAAAAGAGGGAAACTAAGGCAAAAGAGCACAATATAAGAATTAGAGAACTCAGTGACTCATTAAAAAGGAATAACATCTGAATCGTAGCAATCCCAGAAGATGTAGAGGGAGCAAATCATAGCAGAAAACTTTCCTAACTTGGGGAAAGACACAGACATCAAAATCCAAGAAGCGCAGAGAACTCCCATTAGATTTAACAAAAACCAACCATCAACAAGGCATATCATAGTCAAATTCACAAAATACACAGACAAGGAAAGAATTATGAAAGTAGAAGGGGAAGAAAGTCATTAACCTGTAAGGGAAGACATATCAGGTTCACAGCAGACCTATCCACAGAAACATGGCAGGCCAGAAAGGAGTGGTAGGATGTATTCAATGTGCTGAATCAGAAAATTATGCAGCCAAGGACTCTTTATTCAGCAAGGCTGTCATTCAAGATACAAGGAGAGATAAACAGTTTCCCAGACAAACAAAAACTAAAGGAGTTTGTGACCACTAAACCAGCCCTGCAAGAAATTTTAAGGGGGGACTCTCTGAGGGGAGAAAAGATGAAACAAAAAAAACCCCCAAAAGTAACAAAGACTAGAAAGGGCCAGAGAACACCACCAGAAACTCCAAATCTATAGGAAACACAATGGCAATATATTCATATCTTTCAGTACTCAATATAAATGTAAATGAACTAAATGCTTCAATCAAAAGACATAGGGTGACAGAATGGGTAAGAAAACAAGACCCATCTATATGCTGTTTGCAAGAGACCCACTTTAGACCTAAAGACACCTTCAGATTGAAAGTAAGGGGATGGAGAACCATCTATCATGCTAATGGTCAACAAAAGAAAGCTGGAGTAGCTTATAGAAAGTTTATGAAAGAAACTGAAGAAGACACAAAAAAATGGAAAAATATTCCATGTTCATGGATTGGAAGAACAAATATTGTTAAAATGTTGATACTACCCAAAGTAATCTACATATTCAATGCAATCCCTATCAAAATAACACCAGCATTCTTCACAGAGCTACAAAAACAATCCTAAAATTTATATGGAACCAGAAAAGACCCCCAATAGCCAAAGCAATCCTGAAAAAGAAAACCAAAGCTGGAGGCATCACATTTCCGGACTTCATGCTGTATTACAAAGCTGGAATCATGAAGACAGTATGGTACTGGCACAAAAACAGACACACAGATCAATGGAACAGACTAGAGAACCCACAAATAGGCCCACAAACATATGGCCAACTAATCTTTGACAGAGCAGGAAAGAATATACAATGGAATAAAGACAGTGTCTTCAGCAAATGGTGTTGGGAAAAATTGGACAGCGACATGGAGAAGAATGAAGCTGTATCGCTTTCTTACACCATACACAAAAGTAAACTCAAAATGGATGAAAGACCTAAATGTAAGACAGGAAGCTATCAAAATCCTCAAGGAGAAAGCAGGCAAAAACCTCTTTGACCTTGGCCGCAGCAACTTCTTACTCAACATGTCTCTGGAGGCAAAGGAAACAAAAGCAAAAATGAACTATTGGGACCTCATCAAGATAAAAAGCTTCTGCACAGTGAAGGAAACAATCAGCAAAACTAAAAGGCAACTGATGGAATGGGAGAAGATATTTGTAAATGACATATCAGATAAAGGGTTAGTATCCAAAATCTATAAAGAACTTATCAAACTCAATACGGAAAAAACAAATAATCCAATGAAGAAATGGGCAAAAGACATGAACAGACAATTTTCCAAAGAAGACATCCATATGGCTAACAGACACATGAAAAAATGCTCAACATCACACATCATCAGGGAAATACAAATCAAAACCACAATGAGATATCACCTTACACCTGTCAAATGACTAAAATTAACAGGTTAGACAATGACAGATGTTGGTGAGGATGCAGAGAAAGAGGAACCCTTTTGCACTGCTGGTGGGAATGCCAACTGGTGCAGTCACTCTGGAAAACAGGATGGAGGTTCCTCAAAAAATTAAAAATAAAACTATCCTACGACCCAGCAATTGAACTACTAGGTATTTATCCAAAGGACACAGGTGTGCTGTTTCAAAGAGGCACATGCACCCCAATGTTTATAGCAGCACTATAGACAATAGCCAAAGTAAGGAGAGAGCTCAAATGTCCATCGATGTATGAATGGATAAAGAAGATGTGGTATATATGTACAATGGAGTATTACTCAGCAATCAAAAAGAATGAAATCTTGCCATTTGCAACAACATGGATGGAACTAGAGTGTATTACGCTAAGTGAAATTAGTCAGAGAAAGACAAATATCATACGACTTCACTCATGTGAGGACTTTAAGATACAAAACAGATGAACATAAGGGAAGGGAAGCAAAAACAATATAAAAACAGGGAGGGGGATAAAACACAGGAAACTCTTAAATATAGAAAACAAAGTGAGGGTTGCTGGAAGGGTCATGGGTGGGGGGATGGGCTAAATGGTCAAGGCACATTAAGGAGGACACTCGTTGGGATGAGCACTGGGTGTTATATGTAGAGGATGAATCACTGGATTCTACCCTGAAATCATTATTGCACTATATGCTAACTAACTTGGTGGTAAATTAAAAAGTAAAATTTTTTTAAAAGGGAGTTTACTTCTCATATGAGTCAAACTGAAGTTGGGTCACACATAGCAAGACCCTGTCATTTGCCAAGATGTTTTATCTCTCCCTGGGGAATGCTTTTCATCTCCATTTGGGGTATACAGAAGACATGGGCAATCAATGTAGCAAGAGTTCTTTTACAACTGGAAGGAACTTAGAAGTTGTCTAATGCCACTCACCAACTGGCCAGAGTCTCCCCTAAGCCTCTTCCGGGGGTGGGGGGGAGGTTACCTCATAGCTGGCCCATTAGCCAGTCCCCCTGGGTGTAGGGCCTGATAGACCCAGATTCTGAGGAGGGTCCTCCCACAGACACATCCAAAGAAGTGAGCACAATTTCCATCCATATGTGGGGACCCCCATGATGAGCTTCTCAGCGGGAACTCCACTGTCTCACCAATATTTCATGGCCAGTTACTGGGGGGACATTTAGCTTAAGGCTTCAAGCCCATTCCCTTCCACCTTCCTCCCGTGTCTGCTTCCCAGTCCTAACCCAAGATGCCTGCTTTACAGTGTTGACATAGATAACCTCTCCATGGTCAGTGGAACCCTGGTGCTGAGGGCTGTTGCCTCCTGTGATAGTGTCCCAACCTCCACAAAAGTCTATGCTATCAGAAGTATTTATACATGATTCCCTGACCACATTTTTTTTAAACCAAGCATTTTGATTATCTGTTAACTCAGTTCTCACAGACAATGAATTGAACTTTTTCCAGGAATGGAATAAGACTTCACTATTCCCAGAAATCTCCAAAGAACACAGTGTCCATCCAGCAAGCTCTCTTGCGCTCTGGGTAACGATGCTGTGGGTCCTCAGAGGCCTCTCTGGTTCCTCATGCAGTGGATAGCTTGGCAGGCTGATGTACTAGCTATTGTTGGAACCTGGAGGAGAATACCCTGGAGCCAGATTCTCTTCACTCCTCCATGCCCTAGTGTGAGTAGATAGGCAAAAAAATTGGGGGCAGGAATTGACAACAGGCTTGGTTGCACACCGAGTAAAAACTTTCCCTACCTCTCCTCCTCTGCTCTCACTAGTGGCACGCCTTCTTCTCCCTAGTGGATTGACACAGTAGCTAAGCCCACATGCATTTATGCAGCCCACTGGGGAGCCTCAAGCAGCACAGAACATATAGAACACCTTCTAGATCCTAAGCCGGAGACCAGAGTGGTTAGAAAACAGCAGCTGCCAGTCAAGAATGCTGAGGAGAAAAACGGGGAGTGGCATCCCACAAACACCAAGCAAAGATGTACACACTACATTAACTTTAGTCTGAATGTAGCTCCAAAGGTCCGTAGGTTTAACTCCAGCCTTGGAATAAGACGTGCCCTTCAGGCCTTGGGGTATTGCTCCCATGCCTGACTCATGCTCTGATATTGGCAATTCTGAAACCCACATCCGTGGTTCCTTTGCCTGCAGGTATGGCTGCCAAGATCAGCAGAGGGGGGTGGCCTGTGGCTTGGGCCTTAGCTTCAAAAGCCGCTGTATTTCCTGTTGCAAGCTAGGACAGTATTGATGACTACAGGTAGCAATAATTGTAGGAAAAAGACAGTGTTAATAAATGGCTAAATTTTAATTTAAAAATATATCAATATTTGATGGAAGAAAAAAATCTTGCATGTACTAGAATGTATGTGTTCACCATGTATATGTGTGTATAAGTGAGTGAGCTAAGGCTTGAAACTTAAATTGTCTGTAATATTTTCCCTGCTTCCTCACTGAAGCGGTGTCTTGTAGGGAAAGAAGTTTCAGAGATCTCCACTACTTTCTAATTATGATTACTTCTCCTCTCTGGTTTGATATAAAGTACATACTTCCATTTAATGTTATAAATATCAAATAAAGTCCCATATACACAGTGCATGCCACAGTGTCTGGCACATTGTAGATTGTCAACAATTATTGATTCCTGTATCTTCTTTTTCCCTTTTGTTTAAACATGGAAATCTGTCAAGGGTGGGAAACCCCCATAGGTCCTGGGCTATATGAATGCACCTGCAGGTCTCTACCTTGATGAGGATGGTAAAGAATTGCTAGTCCTCAGATGGGCTGCCCAGGACTGTGGGTACCCAAAGTCAATGTCAATGACATTGAACTCATATAGCTGGAGATGCTGGATCACTGAGTCAATGAGAATCATATGGTTGCCTGTTGTGGCCACCTTGGTAGTGACCCTGGAGAAGGCATGATCCTTGCTGGCATTCAGATGTCATCACCTTTCCCCTTCCTTCTTTCTCTGAGCTCCAAGAAATACTAGAGGAACCATCAACAGCATATGAATCTCTGTCTTTAAATCCACCTCATCTCCAGCATTTACTCCCCATGATCTGATATCATAAAAATCCTCCTGTAGAGCCCGGAGAGCAACAAAACTCGACTGGTGTTTAGGGCTTGCTGATAAACCATCCCTTGCAAGTCTTGCAACCACTGACCAGTCACATTTCATGTTCTCTCTTCAACTCCCAAATCCCTTTAGGAAGGGCATTATAATTCATCAACAAAGAAAGAAAAATGGCATCTCGTCCATTCACAGCATGTTCGTTAATTCTTCCCTCCCTCTTTCTCTTTTCCTACTTTTAAGATCTGGTTTTCCTGCTACTTGATTGCTCAGAGTCCCACCAACACTCTATACTCTCAAACTTCTATGCCTTCGCTCACACAGGTGCCTTCTCTTGCAATGTCCTTCCAGAAAGGCAGAATTTGCCATTACTTTCTCACCATTTCTTATCACATCGTGCATGCTCCATCATGGCATTTGCCCACTGCACTATTCAGTTGGGTGTGTATATGTTTGTCTCTCCGCTAGATAGGAAGCTTCCTGGGACTCTTATTCATCCATTTTTTTACAGTGTCTTAAAAGGTGTCTTATGCTACTCAATAAATATTTAATATCCTTGAGATATCTCGATGATATTTAATATCCTTCATTAATTCCCCAGGCTGGCAATATCCCTCTATCCATCTTCTTTATTTTGTTGAAATAGGAGGATACATCATATTCTCAAGAGTTCCTCTTTTATAGCCCCTTCATCCTTGTGTATCCCAGATCTGAATCCTCAGTGCCTGCCATAGTACTCAGCACACAATATATGTTCAGTAAACACTCACTGAAGTAAATTGGAGCATTGTAGATAAACATTAAGCATGTGCTATGTGTAGGTCTTGTGTAGGTTACAGACTCCTTCCATAGAGCAGCCCTTCCTATTGGTTCTCTACCTCTAGTTCTCTGCCTTCCCTCATCCTGTGATCCTAGGAATAAAAACTATGGACTCCATTCAGCTCTTATTTGAAGATAAATAAATTTCTCATTTCCCAATTCTAGCTTTTTCCCTATTCTGGAAAATCTCCTGCTGATTCACTTCTGGGATCTTTTGTGCCACCTTCAACCACAATTTTCTTCACCTTCAAAGTGCTTCAGCCTCATCTTCCTGAGATCAGTCCCTAGGCCAACTCCCCATAGAAAGAAGAGGTTCTTATTTCTGGGTGTTGAAGTCCCACAAGCTAACCATCAAAAGCATAACCAGGTTTTCATTCCTAATGAGGAATGACAGAGAAATGACAGAGTGGAGTCCATTTTAGCCAGGCATGAGGAAACTGCCACCAGAATCAAAATGGTCTTCTCTCAGACTCATGGTTCTGGCACCAAAAGGACAGAATCATGTCCCCAGGAAATCTTCTCTTGGGATCGTCTTCCTGCTTCTCCAAGGATCAACTTTATGCCAGCCATTCAGATTGGAACACCCACTCATCCTTTCTGGAGCAGAGGGAAAGAGGCCAGACTGAGCGGAAGAGAGCCTTCCACTTAATACAACATGTGTATGGAATCTTGTAGAGAACCTTGCTTTCTACCTGGAGACAGCCTCATGGAGGGAATGGTGGACATTTATCCAAAGACATCCATGAGACTCTGGAGATTACTGTTTCTCCCCCTTCCCACAAGCCCCCAAAATTGTCAAATGCATCACCTATTAGAAAACAGAAAATGGGATCTTCCAAATGGGGTTGACTTGTCCCATTCTGATCTCAGGAGGAAGGCAGTTCTTCTAGAAAGTTCCTTAAGCGAGGTGAATTTCAGTCAGTCTTTGAAGTTACTTTTCCTTTTAAGTCCCTCTGGCAATTCTGGACTTTCTTTTGCTCACTGCCCTTGGCTAAGGAGCTTCAGAGGGACACAGACCAGAGCACAACAGGGGCTTCCAGTTTAGAAGTAAGAGTAGGGAATGAGAAATAGAGGATTAGAGCAAAGAAGCCAATTTTTCTAGAAGATAAAATTACTGCCAAGGAAAAAGATGTCATTTTTATTTTTGTCAAGGTAGCTTGACATTTTCTTTCCTCTCCTCCAGAGCTACCCTTTCTATACTGTGTACTTTAGTCCTGAGTAGGGGGGTGGTCCCCAATACTACCTTTGGATTTCAAGTCCACCCAGGGTGTCTGTCCTGTGACTCTCCCAGGTATTTCAGAACAAAGTACTGACTGCTGCTCAGGGGCCTGGAACTGGGAAATAGGACATCATCATTCCACTCGCAGGGCATGATCTTGTGATTGATCAAGCAGTGAAGGCATAGGTGAGGTCTACACACAGGCACAGTTCCACGTTCTCTGGCATGTATT
Source organism: Herpailurus yagouaroundi (assembly GCF_014898765.1). Taxonomy (NCBI): domain Eukaryota; kingdom Metazoa; phylum Chordata; class Mammalia; order Carnivora; family Felidae; genus Herpailurus; species Herpailurus yagouaroundi. The sequence goes on along the minus strand of NW_024422689.1, from coordinate 930 downwards.
TGGCAAGATCTGGGTACTGGGACCCGTTGGTAAAGTAACACACAAGTTTCATAGCTACACCCAGACGGGAAGACCAGAAGGTAGGAGTTGGAAGTCTTGAAACTCGCCATCTCAGTGCCCTGGGACTTTTCCGTGGGCTACCAGGAAAGGAGCAACAGAAACACTCTGGGGATGCCAGTTCTCCCTCTGGTTTTGGGGCTGGGGATGTGAGGAAGGCAGACAATGGGCCAATTTGGTGAGGCAAGACTATAAGCCAAACCCCCTTCTCAAAGACCTAGGAATGGAGTGAGAGCAAACAAATAGACGATAAAAATGGCAACTGTTTTCCACGAAGATTTCTAATCTCTGGAAAGTTAGTGATGGATCCATTCTAAACTAGCACATTCTACCACTACCTTAATTCCACACCCTAACAGGAATCGTCCTGATCCTCAGCAGCCCTCATTACCAATGCCATATGTTCCCAGTGGCTACGGATGGTCCCCTGCTGATGAATTTCAGGTTACTGATGATAACTTGGATTTTCTGTATCTCAGGATTGAGAACGTTCCAGAAATTTTACCACTAATGAAAGATCATGGCTTTATATCATTGAGGCTAACCACTAGAGAATGAATAGAGGTGATACTGAGGCAGGAACAGTAGCTGACAGGGCAGATGGTGAGGACATAGGTGAATTGCAGCTGAACTGAGATCCGTCCCTTTGGCAAAAAAATTGAAAAAGAAAAGTCTGTATCTCTTATAAGAGAAACACAACAAAAAGGAAAAGGAATGGCCAAAGTGCTTACATTACTCAGTTCCATTAGATCAACAATATCATATGTCGGTAGAGGGGAACGATGCCATGCTATGGAGAAAGGCACACCTCCGTCCACCACCACCACCCATGCACATCTGGACTGAGAATTCTTTGCATCTTTCTTCCCAGAT
>NW_024422688.1:0-3187 GCF_014898765.1 Herpailurus yagouaroundi | reverse complement strand
AACATTTTTCTGACACTTGAGCTCAAGGAGAGGGATACTGGATCTAAGAAATCTCTGGGTGGGATGACAGACACAGCAGGTGCAAGGAGTCACCTTGGTCCTTTTCCGCCTATAGGTGTCTTTCTACAGCCTCAGCATATGTGTCTTTAGGTAGCTGAACCCCACCCTCATCTTGGGTTTCTCCCTACTGTAGGCTTAAATCTATAGCTGCAGTAGTGAAACCATGGTGATACATGAACAGTGTGGACGCCAAGGGCAGGTTGCCCCCAAATATGCCATTTTGACATATTGATTATTTTAAATAAAAGTTACTTAAGCAACAGCTGGTAGAAGGAAATTCAGATCCCCCTCTGTCCCCCTGAGAGCAGGAAACCGATCTCCTGTATTAAAAGTACCCTCCCTACGGGCACCTGAGTGACTCAGTCCACTGGGCGTCTGACTTCGGCTCAGGTCATGATCTCGCGGTCCATGAGTTTGGCCGCACGTTGGGCTCTGTGATGACAGCTCAGAGCCTGGAGCCTGTTTCAGATTCTGTGTCTCCCTCTCTCTCTGTCCCTCCCCCGCTAACGCTCTGTCCTTCTCTGTCTCTGAAAAATGAACAAACCTTAAAAAAAATTTTTTTTTAAGTACCCTCCCTGTACTAAGAAGTATAAGGAAATCCTTATCACCAGAGATAGGGACTTTAAAGGTGAGAAAGCTGTAAAAACAAACTTTGTTATTTTTTCCAATCTATTACCTCAGCCTGAATTCTGCTTACAAGTCTCTAAGGCTTCTGAACACCTGCTTTCTTTATCCTATCAGTCCCTCACAACCTTATTTTCTCACTCTAAAATGGACAGACACTGCCTGCCTTGATCATTTCTTTAGGTTTCAATCTCATTATTAGGCCCCCAATAGACTTAATGAAACTTTGAGTTTTTTACTTCTGTAAATCTGTTTTATGTAAATTTGATTCTCAGTCCAATGGAAGACTTGGAATGGTAGAGAAAGAATTGTCCCTTCCCAAAAGCAGAAAGAAGATAATTCTGTCTTATCTACTTTGCGGCTGTATATGTATATATATGTATCACCCTCTAACCTGTTTATTTTTTCTGAAAAAAAAGCACATGATGCTTTACCCTGGCATGTACCAGACTGCACATTCTCGGGAGCAAAAACACAAACAAAATTTTGCTCCATTTAATACCTTCTTGCCTCGATTTAGGACAGACTCAAAGGACACTTATTATCCTGGGTATGTCTCCTCTTTTCTGGAGTGCTTCAACAAACAGCAATAGGAAAGGACGTACCACGGAGAGGCTCCATCCAAACCACACCAGCTCAATGAGAAACCATCCGTCCATCTTTAAAGAGCCAACCCCTTACCTTCCGGATCTCTGGCATTGTAGAATTCGAATTCACAGTGGTTCATTCAGTCAATGTTTATAAACGTGCCAGGCACTTTTAAGGGTTCCCGAGGTTTTGCTTAGTTAAACCCATCACGCAAGGCTCCTTGTTCCTTGGACCCTACACTCTAGAGTCCAGACAGATGAGAAGTAAATAAACGTGAAAAAAATCAATGGTAATTAGGACAGTTACCATACAATTTAGTAGTCAGACAGTGACACTTCTGAGAATGAACTTATTAATTACATCAAAACAGTAGCCACAAGCTAGGACTGTCGCGGGCACACCAGGCAGTGTGGTGAGCTGGCGATGTGCTATGAAGACAGTAACCGGGTGATTAGATGGATGGCGCTGCTTTGGCAAGGATGTCCAGAAAGGTCTTTAGGGGAACAGACACGTGATCTGAAGTCTGAGTGACAAGATGGTGCCAGGCCTGTGAAGATGTGGGCCCTGGGAAGCCCAGGGCTTCCCAGGCAGCAGGAACAGCAAATGGGAAGGCTGTAAGCTGGGAAGGAACCGGTGGGCAGAATGAAGAGAGAGGCTGGTGTGGCGAGGGTGTGCTCAGCAAGGAGGAACTGAACACAGGAGGAAGACCAGGGCTGAGCACGTGGCCCTCGTAGACCAAGTGCTTCAGGAAGTCATTCAGCATGTGTGCAACTGTGGGGCAGAGGGTCAAGGTCTTTGCCTGGCTCATGAGAAATTCAAGGATCAGAGAGTGGGTGTAACTTTCTCAAGGTTGCATGAAGGAAGTGAAAATGTTGACTCTTGGCCCCCATGTCCGTCCTAAGTGCTGTTTCCAACACAACAAAGAGTGTTGGGCAATTTTCTTGGAAAATGTTTCTAAGTCTCCGTGTTCCTTTCTTTAAAATGTGTATAATAATAGAATCCATCTGATAAGGTTGTAAAGATAGAGATAAGGTAGAGAAGCATCTAACACAGTACCTATAACATAATAATAATAAACTTTCAATCCATGTGAGCTATCATAATTCTGGGGGTGCTGGTTTTTTTTTTTTTTAAGAGGAACCTTGGATTAATTCTACAACTACATATTAAATGCCTAATGCATCCACATCATGGCAGCTAGACCTATGAGTAACATGGAGGAATCAAACACATAATCTTTGTGCTTGAGAAGTTTACCAGCTCTTCTCAGAGATTTGTCAAGTGGAAAACAATTCCTAGCATGACAGCAGCAGAGGAAGGTGACAGAGTAGCTGTACATGCAAACATTGACAGCATCCCTGAGACGAGGCTCCTCTGGGGTGGGCTTCAGCCGGGCCACACCGGCAGCGACGAGCCAGGAAGACCAGAGGTGGAGGGCTCTCATTAGAATATTGACCCAGACAATACTCCTTCCTTGCAGCTGTCCACTGACAAGGACTTCAGAAAGCACCGGAACTGCGTGGCCTACCTAAGCCTGTTTTACAACTGAGGAGCTGTGACTGCGTTCACGCGGTCCTCCTGACCGCAGATCCAGGACTGAGGACAGAGTCGCTCTTCCCCCTGCACTGCTGTGCTCTCTCCTCTGCCAGCATGGGGCCCGGGGAGGGAGAGGGCTCATAACTACCGTGTGAGAGGAAAAAGACCGCTGCAGAGCTCTGTCTCCATGTGCTGGTTTGTCGTGTGCGTACGTACGTAGACGGGCCTGGGGGTTCCTGCCGAGTGTTCAGTGGGGTGGCTCCACTTTACCGACCTACTCGTGGGTCCCTGTCCTCACGCTCTCGTTCCCAGGTTCCAGTCTTATGTATTCTACCGCTAGCATTGGGAAGAAGGGCTGTTGGCCTCTACACATCAAGGA
>NW_024422687.1:0-11047 GCF_014898765.1 Herpailurus yagouaroundi | reverse complement strand
CCCATGCACATCTGGACTGAGAATTCTTTGCATCTTTCTTCCCAGATACATCTTTCTAATTACATTTCTGGAAACAATTTTGAGTCCCAGAGCCACACCAGTTCTTAGCTCCCCAAAGGCAGAATTACTGCGGTCGAAGAACCCACTGCAGATGATTGCTCATAACCTACCGTGGAGGGCAAGTTCAGCTACTGGTCTTACTGCCATCAGAAAACCGCTCTGGAGCCAGAGGCGCTACTTGATAGAAAATCCCTAGGGAGCCAACGCCACGCCTCATTTATAATTGCGTGCGTCCATGGCTTGCACATAGCAGACTTCATCACGTGGCAGCACAATAAAAGTATTTAATACCTTGAATCTGGATCTGATTTTAACACTAACTGTATGACTACCTGTCCACACCTCACTTTCTTCCACTGTAAAATGAGATGGGGTTTCTAAACTCAAAAGCAGTCAGGCCCAGGCAGGTAAAGTGCGTATGTGAGCAGCCTGAGAGCACCAGTAGTGATAGGGGGTCTGTGAAAAAATCAGATAATGTCAGCATACATTAAAGCTGTGTTGCTAACCTACAAACAAAAACAACAACAACAAAACCTACTGTGTTGTCTGATCAGATTTGATTCAGCATTAGTTTGAAATGCTCACTAAGGTTTCTTTTTCTTCTCTAACATTCAAGAATGGAGAGGAGAATGTGTTGGAAGGGAGAGTGCTGGGAGTGCAGTTCGCCTCCGCCACAGTTCCTCATGTAGGTTCTACTGTGCCCTTAACGTCTGTGCTGTGGATCCTCACTCTGAGATCTCTGCTCCCCTGTTCTTGCCCATTAGTCAATTCACTGATTTCCCAAGGAGCTGGTGCTAACTTTCAATTTAGAATAAACTAAGCAGAACACAAGACATTTGGAAGGAACAGCAAAGACATTTGGAGATTATTATTTTATTATTTGCTGCAAGTAAGACTCTATTATTGCACAAAACGGTGAGACTAGCCTAAAATGCTGCTGTCGGCTGAGAGAGAAGGGCAATCCCCAGAGTCCTGCAGGGAGGGTGGAGACAGCTTCCTCTTACTAGTCTAGGTAGAGAGGGCAAAGCCCACCCTGTTGACGGCCATGTCGTAGACAGTGTAATATTCCCTGAGGAAGACATCTCCCAGAATCCACAGGGGCTGCCCATTGGGGGAGGGCAGGTAAGTGACTTCAATGCCGAGCGTGCAGTAGCCATTGTTCTGAAGAGACAAAGGACATTGACAATATAACTAGTTGCATATAAAGGCTTTTCCCCACTGGAAGTTCCCATCCTATATTCCATGACACCTGCGGGGTCTCTGGCTTCTTGTTCACCCTCAGCCCTGCCGCTGGTGACTCCCCAGAATACCAGACACCTGTTTGGACCCATCCAATCCCATGTCCGTGGAGCCCAGAGTGCATACGTACATTGAGGACATAGGTAGAGGGAGGCAGAGGTAAAGGAGACCCGCTGATGACGAAGGTGATGGTGGGCATGCTCTGTATGGAGTTGCAGTTGACCACAAACTGAGAGAGAGGAGAGGCAGAGCTGTAGCGTGCCAGGAGACGGGGGCCCAGACAAAGGGCCCCAGTCCCCCTTCCCCTGTGAGACTTCCTTCCTGACCTTCCAGCACAGGCTGTTTGAGAGCATGGAAGGCAAAACCCGATTCCCAGGCACAACACTGACCAGGTGCTCTGCTTTCCTGGGTCTCCCTGAGCACATCTCAGGTTTGGGATGTGTTGGTATGGAGTTAGACTCATTCCAGAACAGATTTCTACCTTCAGAAAGTGCAACTTACAGAGAAGAAACACAGGCCCAGTCTGTATAAGCACGCTCTCACACAATTCATGTCCCTGCTGTGTGCACCTGTCCACGTACTCATCACACACACACACACACACACACACACACACACACCCTGAGGAGCCAAGATCTGGTCTGACTAAACGAGACTCTTGCATGCTGGAGGAGCAAACTGCAGAAGTGTGTACAAGGGGAGCAGGGGTGGGGACGGGAGGCTGCTCAGATAAAAGCCAAAGGAGTATTTCTAGGAAAAAGAAATCTCAGTGGAATGGGGAAATGTGACATGCCTGCCTCTATTGGCACACGTCAAATGACACTGGCCACACCAAGGTGAAATGTGCTCCTAAGGCTGCAATGGAACAGCCGTCCCTCCTGACAACCATTCAGCCCATACTCACAGTCTGGTTGGTGTTACTCCCTCCCCTCACTCCTCCTTGCTTTGAGGGTTCATGCCTGAAAGGCCATGCTGTGTCCCCACCTGTTCTGTCCTGCCAGGGGCTCAGCTCCCCACAAATCCCTCATCCTATCTCTCATGAACTCATTGCACTTAGGCTCCTGTGCTGAGGCTGCCTAGATGTGCAGAGGAATCTTGGCTTCTGGTTACTCACATCACCGTTCTGATCTTGCTGGGCTCCTGTTGCCTTCACAAAGGAGTCCAAGTACTGCTGGGGAACAGTCAGTGGGAAGGTCCCCGTATCCACAATGCCCTGGCATCCCTGGGAGCAGAAGCCGGTGGCCTGGTTACCGATGAGAAACCTGAGGGGAACACCAGTACAAAGAGAGTCGAGCATTTCTGACACAAAGAAGTGCCTTTTTACCCTAACCTGCCAACCCTGCTCCTCTGAAGATATGCCTCTCCCCAAAACTCAGGACATACTTCGGAACTGCAATCCACGTAATGTGATTTTTGTGTCTTTGTGATTATCAGAGTAACATCCTCAGTCTTGCTCTGGTAACTACTCCAGCTCTGACTGAAAGCTCTGGGGAGGCAGGGAGCGTGTCTTGTCTTCTTTAATCTACCTATATGCGGCCCGGCACATAGTGCCAAAGAGCTAGAGCTGGGAATCACTTCAAAAATACACATTGGGCACCTACTATATACAAAGCATTCGTATAAGAATTATGGTGATATAAAGGTGAGTCAATTATATTCAATGTGTTTAAAGAACACGTTCTAATGGACATGTGACAACACCATACATTAAGCCACAGCTAACACCATAAGGCAGTAGCTGGTAATCTCCATAACGTGGTTCTGTGTGATTCGGTCTCTGTTTCCTCATCCAGCTTTTTCTGCTACTCTACGCTTCCTCTTCAGTCCACGTATATTTTGGGTGTTTTTGGTGAACTAAGGCACTTGGACATAATGGTGAACAAGACAGACACAACAGAATTAACAGAAACACACAGATGGAGTTTGATTGCAGCCCTGGTGAGTGCTTGATCTAGTCTGGATGTGGGAGGCATTTAGTTAGATGAGGATTTTTCTGAGAAGAAATACTTAAAGTGTGAGTGAAATTGGTCCAAGTGAAAAGATACCATTATTCCAGGCACATGAAACTAGTTGTCAGACATCCAACTGCTCACCTGTCTCTCTACCCTTGCACTGGCCGGTTGCACTGTGACTTACCCAGAGATGAGGAGATACATATTAGGACGAAAGCTGGTAAGACTATGGGAATGAAAAAGAGACTGGGACCCTGAGAGGCCTTTTCAAGGGAGGTAATAATTCATCTGGGCTTAGAAGGATGTGCAAGGACACGAGGACCACTTCAGGTGTTATAGTCAAAAAAGAAGAAGCAAGAAAGTCATGGTGAGGTGCAAGGACATGGTCAGGTCCGTGCTGCACATCCGGAAGTGGTGGGAAGGCTGTTCTGATAGGTAGGGCTCAGCTGTTGGATGGTCTCAACTACTGGCCAAAGACATGTATCTTTATCTGGCAGTGATGGACATTTCCTGAAGGCTTGGGGTGTAGAAGTAACTAATTCATGATCGTGGGTTAGGGGATCAAATATGCTTGGGCTCAAATTTTGAAATGTGTGAAATGTGTGACTTTGGATAAGTTACTTAACCTCTGAGCCTTGATTTCTTTATCTATGCAAAGAAATATACTGCTGACCACCTTATAGTGTTGTAGTGGAGACCACATGCAATAACATATTAAATAAATATTTAGTACATTGGGCACATAGAAAACACCCATGACAGCTATTACATTTCCTGATGAAGGAAGTGGTAAAGACTACGCTAATTGGGATAATGAAGCTTCCAGGAACAAAGATGAGGATTCACAGAGACCTAGGAATGACCAACCTGCTGACATGACAAGGCTCAGTGACCAAGTCAAAAAGTTCAGTCGAGAGCTAGATGCCAAAGTCTACTGAGCTCCAGGAATAATCAGCCTGAGGGTTTGCTGATTCTCTTTAAGGGGTTTATGCCATGACAAGAACAGGAAATAGAGTCACACTGGAGGGACACTCTAGGGGTGTCCATAATCCATAGGAACTTTCCTCTGTACTTACTCATCGATGGCAACCTGCCAGTACAGTTCCCGGGTGACAGGAGTCCAGACGATCTCACCAGAATAAAATTGGCTGTTCATTCCTCCCAGGATGAGCTCTCCACCATACTCATAGGTTGGTTGGCTAGGGAGAAAAGGAGAAGAGCGTGAGTTCCCACAACACACGTGGCCAGGCAGCCCCTCCCTCCCCTCTCAGTGTCCCTCTCTCCTTCAGACACAGTGGAACCAGAGGAAGAGGGGTACCACCCTCTGACCTGCTCTTCAGGCTCCGCCAGGCTTAAGGCATAAGGGAGAGGAGCCTCCTCGGAGGAACACCCAGAGTACCAGAGAACTGGAAACACAGACTATGCCCATAAAAGAGGCGATGGGATTGGAAACCAGGCCTGTGAAAACAAACTCTAAAAGCCTCCCAGGGACACCCTCCTGATGACAAAGTGAGAACAAGAAGAAACCCCTCAGAGAGTACCTGGAGGGGCCTGACAGACAGAGATCTCAAGTGGGCAGTGATGGGGATGCTCCTGTCGTGCTCAGGTTGGTAACTAGACGGTGTTAAGAGGATTCAGGCCTCTTCTGTTCCCTAACCTGGGCCTGCCAGTCATTGAACATTTGGACTCAGGTGCCCTGGGGATCGTGTGGTTAGGAAGATGAAGCAGTAAGTAAAGTTTGCCACAAGAGTTCAAGGCCAGCAGAGTAAGAAAAGTACTGGATTTGTGACCAAGGTATTTGCATTTGAGTCATGGCTTCACCCCTGTCAGTGTCAATCATGCTCAACAGTGACCACCTGTCTGAGCCTGCATTGCCTTTCTGGAAAAATGGAGCTAAAAACAAGATTTTTGAGATGTCCTGTGAAGTGATGACTACAAGAACTCTTTTTGGAGCCAGATATGTTCTTATAAATATCATTTCATTATAGTTCTCTTTATTCTATATTTATACTTATTGTATTAAGAAATGATCATGTGGCTGGTCCTATAAGCTCTGAATTTTGTGAATCTAATACAACAATCTCAACATTTACTTATTAAATATTGAGGGATTATAGTCCATTTTTAAGAAAAGAGTCATCCTGTGGTGCCTGGTGGCTCAGTCGGTTGGGCATCCAACTTCAGCTCAGGTCATGATCTCATGTTCACGAGTTTGAGTCCCACGTTAGGCTCTGTGCTGACAGCTCAGAGCCCGGAGCCTGCTTTGGATTCTGTGTCTCCCTCTCTCTCTCTGCCTCTCCCCTGCTTGCACTCTGTCTCTCAACAATAAATAAATGTTTAAAAAATTAATAAGGTAAAATAAAAACCCCCACAGTGCCTCATTTGCTGAGCCCTACAGGGCAAAGATGCTCACCGAGAGAAGTAGAAGCTGAAGATGGGGCTGGTGAGCTGGCCCTGCTGCATCATGCTCTCCATGACTGTTGGGCTATTCCCCACCGCCAGGTTGGGGTAGGCCATTCCCAGGATACCATCAAAGTTTGCATAGTAGAAGGGGTTGCTAGGTTCAATCTCACTCAGACCAAACTCCTGGTTATGGATGACGATGTTCTGAACCTGAGACAAGTGAAAAGAAAAGATTAACAATTCAGGGTAGACAAATCCTTCCCAGACTTAGGTGTCCAGGGAATGGAACCTAGACCCTTTTTTAGGGAGAAGAAATTGGCTTCTTTCATTGAGTTGGCTCAGTCCTCGCATGGAAAAGAAGGGACGACAGCATCAGCCAAACATGCATGTCTTGGAAAGAAGAGTGTGGGTGTTGGAGAAGTAGAGGCCATTGTTTTTTGGAGTTAGAGTTTCCACTTCCATGGACAGTGAAAGGACAGTGCTTGGTTTTATATCGAACAATCCGTGTGCACAAATGACATAGGAACTGCGTGTGCTTGATGTAAAGAAAAGAAAATAGTGAAAGGAAGGTCTTCAAATACCCAGAGTGAAGTCCTGTGGAGGAGGAAGCAGATGTGCTCCAGGTGGTTGAAGAGGACAGTTAAGACCAAGGAGCAAAGTCACGGGGGAGGCACAACGTAAAGAGCCTGCAGAGGTCAGGACTGCTGTGGGGCAATTCCTGTCTTGGGACAAAGGTTTAATTAGATGGCCTGTGGCACTCTTTCCAAGAGTCAGCTTTTAGAAATGTGTACCTAATTAACAACCTTTGATATCTCTGATAGCTTAAGAGTCGAGAAAAGGGGAGCCAAATGGCAGACCCACAGAAAGATGAGAACAGCACTTACAGTGACGGTGTCATATCCCAGGAGCACAGTCAGGCTGCCACTTCCATAGTATAGTGTATAGGTTTGCCCATTGTTTTGGTAGGTGGAAGACATGCTGGGGTTGAACGTGTTGTGATTGGCTGTGCAAAGAGACAATGCAATGTTGGTGTTAACACATTTTCCAAAATACACGGAGGACACTTATCCTTGATGGCCTGGGACCATCAGACCAAGCCTGGGATTGGGCTTCAGCCTCAGACTCTGGGCTGAAGGCAATCAATAGCCCCAGAAAAGTCTGTCCCCTTGGGAAACAGATGTTGCCCCAATTCCTTCCAACCTACCATTTCCTGAAGCATGGGTCAACTCAAAAGTGCCAGGAATTGGGGCCCACAGGAGAGAGCTGAGGAAAGGGATCAATAGAGAAAGGAATGGAAGCCCTGGTCTACTTCTTTCGCTTTCTAGAGATGCAGCACTTGTGAAATACAGACCAAGAGCAAGATTTCCAGATGTTCTGAATTTAAGGAGGCTGAGATCATGGATATGCACCAAGACTAGACTTGGTGCACCATCTAGACTTGGATGATGGGCTTGTGCTTAATCCCGACTCTGCGTCGCCCTCTGCTCCTATCCGTGGGTGGGTGGTGATGGTGGTATACTCACAACAGGCCTGGCTCTGGCAGTAGGTGGAGGGCACCCACAGGTTGGATGAACCCGTGTCAAAAAGGATCAGGAAATTTTGTGGTGGTGTCCCAATGCTGATCTCTCCAAAGTAGTAATTCTGCAAAGAACAGTTTATCACCTGTATTAAGCAGCCAAATCTTGTCCTAAGAATAGGGAAGAAGTTGACTCACTAAAAGCCACATTTTTCCCAAATAATTTCCTTGGGGGAGTAAGTAGCTTCTCCTCCAACAGGTTCTTCTTTCCATCTGGAGTCAGATTCTCTCAATATTCCCCACTTTTGTGCCTAATTGCAAACCTTTGACTAGCTGAGTCTGGCAAGACAATTTCTTCTTCCAAACTGTTTTCTACTTTGTATCAGGTGATACCTCCATGGATTTACCATTTTATGCCCGAACATGCAAAGCTGGAGAAGCAATCACTTTCTCCTTTCCCAGTGTTCATCCACTGTTGCAGGGAGTATGGCCGGAGTTGCAAAAGATGAGTCCGTAAACAAAGCGCAGTTAAGTGAAGGTCCTCATACTCGAGTCGGAATGAGGCCCCAACTCCAGAACGAAGCTTCTTTTTATTAGGATAATTGCTAAAGGCTACGTGCATAAAGTCAGCTAAGCAAGTGTGTTAATGAATCTAATGGTTTAGCTTTTCAAGGTTGAATTTCGAGTTAATTGGTTTCTATAACACTAGGAAGGGTCAGGTGTGAAAGAGGATCCGGCCCTGGACAATGTTAATGTCTCTAGTCATTCCTTAGGAGCTGCAGCCACATTCAGCTGTGTAAACATGTCCTAAACCTTGCACCTTCTCTAGCCATTCCCTTTTGAAGTCTTTTCCTTTGATGCTGTCTCCTACGTCTCCCACACCCATCTTCCCCACATCTCTCTCCCTCTCTCTCTCTCTCTCTCTCTCACACACACACACACACACACACACACACCGATGTCCCTTTTTCTCTTCCAGTGTTAAGTATTTCCCCACCATTCTTCTCCCTCTGGTCACATAGTAGCCAAGGTGCCAGGAAATCAAAAATGAGGGTAGCATGGAAATCAAGAGAACTTCACTGAGACACAATTTGAGTTCTCAGTGAATTTTGGCCAGTCATGTCACTGCCCTGCCTCTTTATCTACTATCTATAGAAAGTGGAATTCGAAATAGGAGATCCCTAGATCTGACACTCATGTAACATCTCACTAAAAACAGTCCATGGAACACCAGTGTGTTGAGATGCCCTGAGCAGACACTGCAGTCTCAAAAACATGCAAATACTTGCTCTGAGCACCAGTGTGTGTTCCCAAATGGGGAGCTACATAGCATCTGGAGCTACTGGAGATTTTGCCTGGCCGCTTTGCCTGTGCTTTCCCTCTTTCCCCTACAGCTCATCACTAGGACTTCCGTTCGATTGCTCAATTGACTGGAACATGGTCATTCGGAATCTCCTAACCATGTAAATGGGGCTTTAGAGAGTGAGCCAGTAATGACAGGAAAGAAGGAAGGAGAGGGAATATGATAGTGTTAAATGGTACCAACTCATAACTTCTCCGGATACTTTCCTGAGGAAGGAGAGACTTGGGTTTAGTAAAAAGTCCAAAATCAGAGCTAATGAGAGGTCTAAATGAGTATCTGAGAATGGTTTTCAGCCAAGGTTTATAGACACCACCTTGACCCTCACTTACATTCAGGTAGTTGGTGAAGGGCTCATAAGCAACAGCATCATTATTGAAAAGATACTTGGCACCTGGATCAACCTTTGGGTGGTTCTTCAGGAAAGTCTGTAGTACACCCCGCTCTTCCATCACCTGGCGGATGGACTTGCCTTTCTTCAGAATGATTCTGTAGAGAATAGGGCAAACAAAAGGAGTGACCTTCACCTTCCCCATGAAAGCAATGCCTTCATTGATCTGATGTGGGTTTTCAAACCTTCTTATACTCTACCCAAGAAGAGCCTCTTATAAGAAATCCTCCTGGATTTTAGTGAGTTCTGACCACAGCAGTCACTCCAGCATTTCCAGCATGAAAATGCACTGCAATGTGTATTTGGGGTTTTCTGCTTACATATGGCTTACACAGAATAAATTTCCATTTATCCAAAGTCCCTCCTGTAAACTAGGGACATATATCCTGCATCCCTTTTTCTTAGCCAACAAAACACCAACCCACCTTTAATCTCACAACACGCACACACACACACACACACACACACACACACACACACACATGCACACACCATCCATCCACTCATCCATCCACCCATCCATCCATTGTAAGTCTTCACTCCCTGTGGTTTTTGGGTACATGTATCATGACACAATCTGACTGCCTTTCCATGAGATCTATAGGGGAAGGCCTTTGCTCTACCCTAGCTTGTGATTCTCCCTCAGGGCTGGAATTTATGATGAAGCTGAATCCCCATACACACCTTTCCACACCCTGTGAGAGGTGTAGACAAACCAACACCAAGACCAGGATCTTCATTGTGCTGATCTCAATGGCCCAGAGACACGTAGAACACAGTGGCAGACCCAAGGGTTGGGACACACAGAGAGAGATTGGATCTCTCTTTTATACCTCCATCTCCCTGCACTTTTCACCTCTAGGCACGTAGGCTTCTTAACCTTTACACCAGCTTGTGGCCCTACATGTTCATTGATTCTGTTTGTTTTTCCCTCTGGAAATATCATGGCCTTTAATATTCTCTCTGTTGGCAATTTAAAAAGCGATTAGTGGCTTTGTTGATGGAATTCACAGATTAGGATGTGATAGCAAATGTGAAATGCACTGGGGACAAGGGATCCTGGTGCCCACATCTACTGGGAAATGGGTGCTGGCAACTTCTGCCAAAACAATGGAACAATTTGTGCTTTGACTCCAAAGTCCATGTGCTTCTGGGAGATTTACAATAGACTCTCCACTTCTTCCCCTTTTCCTTCTTGTTCCTCTCATCAGACTCATCTATAGTCTCCTGAATGCGATTCTCGCAGTCCATGACACTGATCTTTATTTTCTATTTCGTAGTTCACAATTAGCCAACACTTATGGAATATCTACTCTGTGCTCACCTCTGTGCTAAGCTCTGGGAGCACAAAATAAAATCAGAAATGGTCCTTGTATGCAAAGTCGGCATCCTGTCAAATGATGACAGCCTAGCATTCACATATGTGTTGAGTGAACAAGAGGGAGAAGAACAGTATGATAAAGCAAGCAGAGACAAGGAGTGATAGCTTCTGGAAGGATGGAAAAGCCTTCAGAGAAGAGGTAACATTTGAGGAAGGATCTTGCCAGATGGTAGTTGAGAAAGCAAGGAAAGTGGAAAATGCACTGGCGGCAGAAGCAAAGCCTGGACAACGGCACCCAGGAGTGAAGTGATGTGATGAAATCAGAGAACGTCGTGACCGGCGTGGCCAGAAGAGCAATTTTCAACGTGGCTCCTCGGAAGCCAGGACCCAGCCCAAGAACCTGCACTGGGGCTGAGCGGTCCTCATCATGCTAACTGTCGCTCTGGAAATTATTTTCTACTCAGGACCCATCGCAATGGAAAGGCCTGTAATGCTAAAATCGGAATACTCTTGATTCTGCAAAACTGTATTAAAGCAGTGTGTGTTCAGTATCCACCGTATTTTAACTTCTAGTCCATTGAACTATTTGTTATCATGCTCCATACTGATGGAGCACACCTTGGAGCACCCGGATCAAACTCCTGGAGCACAGCACTAGGTGTCTACACAGACGTGACCAGATGGTGAGGCAGACCCGGTATGCCATGCTAAGCAACATGGACTGTATTCCATAAAGAGTTAAGGAACCATTAATTTTTTTTAATCCTGGAAATGACACACTTAATACCTTCTATACACACTTTAC
>NW_024422686.1:1167-10513 GCF_014898765.1 Herpailurus yagouaroundi | reverse complement strand
TTCCATGTGCACTCGAGAAGAAAATATATTCTGTTGCTTTGGGATGCAGAGTTCTAAATATATCTGTCAAGTCCATCTGATTCAATGTCTCATTCAGGGCTCTTGTTTCTTTATTGACCGTGTGTCTAGATGATCTATCCATTTCTGTAAGTGGAGTGTTAAAGTCCCCTGCAATTACCACATTCTTGTCAAAAAGGTTGCTTATGTTTGTGAGTAATTATTTTATATATTTGGGGGCTCCTGTATTTGGCGCATAGACATTTATAATTGTTAGCTCTTCCTGATGGATAGACCCTGTGATTATTATATAATGCCCTTCATCCCTTGTTACAGCCTTTAGTTTAAAGTCTAGTTTGTCTGATATAAGTATGGCTACTCCAGCTTTCTTTTGACTTCCAGTGGCATGATAAATAGTTCTCCATCCCCTCACTCTCAATCTGAATGTGTCCTCAGGTCTAAAATGAGTCTCTTGTAGACAGCAAATACATGGGTCTTGTTTTTTTATCCATTGTGATAACCTATGTCTTTGTTTGGTGCATTTAGTCCATTTACATTCAGTGTTATTATAGAAAGATACAGGTTTAGAGTCATTGTGATGTCTGTAGGTTTCATGCTTGTAGGGATGTCTCTGGTAATTTGTCTCACAGGATCCCCCTTAGGATCTCTTGTAGGGCTGGTTTAGTGGTGACGAATTCCTTCCGTTTTTGTTTGTTTGGGAAGACCTTTATCTCCTTCTATTCTGAATGACATACTTGCTGGATAAATGAATCTCGGCTGCATATTTTTTCTGTTCACCACATTGAAGATCTCATGCCATTCCTTTCTGGCCTGCCAAGTTTCAGTAGAGAGGCCGTTCACGAGTCTTATAGGTCTCCCTTTATATGTTAGAGCATGTTTATCTCTAGCTGCTTTCAGAATTTTCTCTTTATCATTGTATTTTGCCAGTTTCACTATGATATGTCGTGCAGAAGATCGATTCAAATTATGTCTGAAGGGAGTTCTCTGTGCCTCTTGGATTTCATTGCCTTTTTCCTTCCCCAGAACAGGGAAGTTCTCAGCTATTATTTCTTCAAGTACCCCTTCAGCACCTTTCCCTCTCTCTTCCTCCTCTGGAATACCAATTATGCGTATATTATTTCTTTTTAGTGTATCACTTAGTTCTCTAATTTTCCCCTCATACTCCTGGATTTTTTTATCTCTCTTTTTCTCAGCTTCCTCTTTTTCCATAATTTTATCTTCTAGTTCACCTATTCTCTCCTCTGCCTCTTCAATCCGAGCCGTAGTTGTCTCCATTTTATTTTGCAGTTCATTGATAGCATTTTTAGCTCCTTCTGGCTGTTCCTTAGTCCCTTGATCTCTGTAGAAGAGATTCTCTGCTGTCCTCTATACTGTTTTCAAGCCCAGCGATTAATTTTATGACTATTATTCTAAATTCACTTTGTTTTATTGTTTAAATCATTTTTGATCAGTTCATCAGCTGTTGTTATTTCCTGGACGTTTTTCTGAGGGGAATTCTTCCATTTCGTCATTTTGGATAGTCCTTGGAGTGGTGCGGGACTGCGGGGCACTTCCTCTGTGCTGTCTTGAATAACTTGCGTTGGTGGGCGGGGCCACAGTGAGACCTGATGTCTGCCCCCAGCCCACCACTGGGGCCACAGTCAGACTGGTGTGTGCCTTCTCTTCCCCTCTCCTAGGGGCGGGATTCACTGTGGGGTGGGGTGGCCGTCTGGGCTACTTGCACACTGCCACGCTTGTGGTGCTGGGATCTGGCATATTAGCTGTAGTGGATTGGCAAGGTGCACAGGGGCTGGAGAGGCAGGCTCAGCTAGCTTTTCCTTTGGAGATCTGCTTAGGGAGGGGCCCTGGGGCACCGGGAGGGAGTCAGACCCGCAGGAGGGATGGATCTGCAGAAGCACAGCATTGGGGGTTTGCGTGGTGCAAGCAAGTTCCCTGGCAAGAACTGGTTCCCTTTGGGATTTTGGCTGGGGGATGGGCGAGGGAGATGGCGCTGGCTAGCGCCTTTGTTCCCCTCCAAGCTGCGTTCTGTCATCGGGGCTCAACAACTCTCCCTCCCGTTGTCCTCCAGCCCTCCCGCTCTCCGAGCAGAGCTGTTAGCTTATAACCTTCCAGATGTCAAGTCACGCTTGCTGTCGGAACCACTCCATCAGGCCCCTCGGCTTTTGCAAGCCAGACTCGGGGCCCTCTGCTTGGCCTGCGGGCCGCCCCTCCGTCCCTGCTCCCTCCAGCCAGTCCGTGTAGGGTGCACCACCTCTCCGCCCTTCCTACCCTCTTCCATGGGCCTCTCGTCTGCACTTGGCTCTGGAGACTCCATTCTGCCAGTCTTCTGGTGGTTTTCTGGGCTATTTAGGCGGGTGTAGGTGGAACCTAAGTGATCAGCAGGATGTGCGGTGAGCCCAGCGTCCTCCTACGCCGCCATCTTCCCCAACATTTCATTATTATAGCAGCCCTTTCTCTTGACAGGTATCTATTCACAGTAAATAATTTCTTATTCTGAGGGTAAATACGCCTGCATGTAAACTGAACTAATAGTGCTAGTTTTGCTGTCTTGAACAACACAGAAAAAAAATCTCTTCCACCTGATAGTCCTTTCCGTATTACAATGTGAAACCTGTGCTCCATGACTTGTTTCTCTAGACTAAATTCTTCACATTTTTCAACTAGTTAAAATGACATTTTCTAGAAAAGAAAGACTTGGAGTGCCAAAGTGACATTTGGGACTTTTCAAATCCCTGATAAAATTAATAATTCGACCCTGGGTTGTTATTATTGCTCACCCTATAAATTCTACTTCATACAAATTGGTCTGTCCATATGTAGACTGTAGACTTTCCCACCTTTATGCTTATGTGCTTACCCCTGCCTAGAATTAACATTCATTTCCTGCCTATTCAAATCCTACCCATTCTTCATAATAACATATATTTAATACTATGTGTATAAAATATCTAACGTTTTACATGTGTTATATTATTTAACTTAATAAAAACTGTGAGGGACCCTGTCATTCCCAATTTCACAGACAGAGAATGTGATGCACATTATGCTAAAGGCACACAACGTGATAAATCCACATAGTTTCACTTTAACTACCTCATTGCCTTCAAAACCTCATTCATATGCTACCTCATAAAATACATTTTTTTTGTAGTAATCTTATATCTCTTTAGGGACAGTAACCAAGGTCAGGGGATCTTTAGATAAGCTAAATCTATGAGATACCTTTGGAAAATTCATTTACAATGCTGTTGTATTAAAAAGGAGCATTCATAGGTTGAATATGGAAAAAGCAGCCAAGATTTAGAGTTTTCTAATCATGTGTTATAAATAAAGAGAATCAGGTTTAGAAAGGATTGAGAAATGAGCAAGATTCACTACTACAGGGATTACAGAATAAAACAAATGGCTAAAGAAGGACTTTTCAGAACAAAAACACGTATATAAAACCAGGTGCACTTTCATTTGTGCATCAGTTTGCTCAAAAGATAGAAAATAAAAATGCCAGATAGTGCAGGATAATAAAACTAAATTATCTGCTTTGTATTGTTGGCATCTATTCATAAGCTGGGTGTTTATTAAAAGCATATCTAATAAATTATAATTGAGCTCATATGATCAAGCTCACAATCAATATGGGAATGGACTCCAGAAATGCATAGATACCCATGGGCATGATTTATTGGGAAACATGAATGTAATAATCTACCACAACCTGTTCTCTGAACCCAATGATTAAAGACTCTTTCATATGCGAACTACACTCACACTCTCCCAGAACCCCCAAAATATCTCGTCTTTTCATGGTGTTCAAGAAAATGAATTTGGTGCTATTAGGAAGTATGAATAACTTTTAAGACTGGAAAGCTTAATTTTGTCTAGAAAGATAGAACTCTAGAGTGAAAGAGGGGAGAAGACTAGAAAAGGAAGAGAAAATCAGCCCCTGACACCAGGGATGGATCTGGATACTAACATGTAGGCCACAGTGTTAGGAGCTGTCTTGGTATTTTCAGCTAGATTGCAGTATTCTTCTGGTGAAAATAAATAATTTCAGAGAACACAAACACAAGATAAAGACAGTTTGAAGCCATAATGAAATGAAACAGACAAAAAAAATCACCATTACATAATTGTGTCTAAGCACAAACAAAAACAAGATCATTATGATGAAAATACCCCTTTCCTGGCTAAAATTAACATCCACTAAGTACTTACCAGTGATAGCTTTAGCTTCACTCTAGTATTTCCTCCTTCTAGATAATATTAAGATATCAAATCTTTTTTTTTCATTTTTTTAAATGTTTTTATTTATTTTTGAAGGAGAGAGAGAGAGAGAGAGAGAGAGAGAGAGACAGAGCATGAGCAGGGGAGGAGCAGAGAGAGACGGAGACACAGAATCAGAAGCAGACTCCAGGCTCTAAGCTGTCAGCACAGAGCCTGATGCGGGGCTCGAACCCACAAGCTGTGAGATCATGACCTGAGCCGAAGGTGGCCATTCAACCGACTGAGCCAACCAGGTGCCCCAAGATATCAAATCTTAAAGTCACTTCTACCGCCTAAGAAAATTATATTTAGAGCAAAACCTCACTTCCTGGAATCCTCCCTCAAATTACAGAACACAAGCCCAAATTCTACAATAAGCAGTTTCTAATATCCACTTACTGAAATGCCCCATGATTTCCAATAGTGTTCATTCTCTCTCAGTGCAGTGAGTCGATAAATCCACCCTATTCTGTTAAAGGTGTATCATGGTGGTCTTTGGCTGGAGAACATTGGCATTGGCTCTGTCATCCCTGAATTCCCTGATCTGCTCATCTTCATGAGGTCTGGGTGATATTGAGGCTTCGCAATTACAGCTACTCTTGATCTTAAGATCTCAAAACCAAAATAAGCAAACAAGCAAGCATCCACTCTATAAATGTAGACAAAGGCAGGATAACCATAAAAGCTGCTTGAATTCTTTCAAAAAGGGGAGGAGTGAGAGACTTTACTAAATGCCTCTCAGTAACGATTCTGAAATCTAGCTGAACGTAGGTTTACAGGGTCTCCTCTTCTAAGGGCAAGGAGTATTCCTTGATTAGCATCCTGTTCTGTTCCCTGCGAATGGTCCCTAATCTATTATTCTCTCTAGTATTGATTCTACTCTCTGAGTGTTTGGCTCTGCCCTCTGAAATGTGTTTCCATTTTCTTAAGAAATGGGTGCATTTGAAGCTGAATAGATTTTTGAAGTCTAATCTCTGCAAAAAGTTGATGGTCCAGAAGCTACTTTTTATTTTGGATTGTTTTTGATCTTTTGTATCCAAACTCACAACTATTGTAAAAAATTCTCAGTTTCCTGTGAATCTAATCATGGCTTATTACATGCTCTAAAAACCATATCCAAAATTCTTTGGGCTTGTTAGACTTCTGTGTAATAATATCTACAAGTTGTTGTTTTAGTTCCTTGCTTAACGTTCATGTATTCAGACATTAACTTCACATTTCTAAGGTCTTAACACTCTCAAATGATCCTTAGTATGAAGACATTTCTTTGAGAATCTTCTGTTTTAGGCAGGCAGAAGGGGTTTCATAAAGAGTTTTATTTTTTGACCCACCAATTCTCAGGTGCTCTATATTTCCTTAAAATTCTACTTGAAAACTAAACAGTTCTTTCTTCACTTTCTGTCTGTATTCCTGTACCTCTGTCTGTCTGACTGTGCAGCTAAAAGCAACCAGACAACTCTGTACATGTTCTCCTATCACTTTGCCACCACAGAACCCTCCTTCCAGCCTCCAGGAGTGGTTTTCTCACTGTCTTTTCAACTTTCACTAATGGTCTGTTCACTATTTCTCTACCCTCCACTCTGTGCCAGTCACAAAATCAATGCCATATGTTTAGTGTTTTTGAAGGGTCGCATCCCAGATTTAAGTTCCAGTTTCTCTTTCAGTTACTTATACTTAAAACAACAACTAGTTATTTGCTTACTGTTCTACAGTCTGGGCTGAACTCAGATGGACGGTTTAGTCACATTGCACAGGTTCAGTCATCTAACCATTTAGGGCTAAGTGATCCAAAAATGCTAGAGCCACATGGCTGGAAGTTAGCTGGGGCTGTAGGTCAGGGTAGTTTGGTTCTCCTCCACATGGTCTGTTTTGACACATAGCCCGGGATTTTTACAAAGCGGTGGCACTCTTTCAAGAAAACAATCACCAGTGCTGAAGTGTTTATCAGGCCTCAGCTTGTATCATTTTTGCTGATGCCTATTTACCAAAGCAAATCACAGGGACAAGCTCATTTAAGTAAGCATATACTAAGAGATATGAAATATTAGTGGACACGAATGTAATCACCTACCAATTTTATCCATACGTACCTGGACAGTGGGTACTAATATTTTTTCTGGATTTTATATCTTACTTAAAATGAGATTTAATTAGCTTTACAATAAAGATATTAACATATATTTAATGTTAACATATCTTAATGAATTCTTTCCTATGTAATCATGTTGTTTCAAAGACAGAAGTAATACGTTTGGATTTGAATACATTTAAATGTTATACTTTATAATATATATGGTTAAAATTTACAAGGTGATTTATAGCTTGTCAAAACAATAAAGACAAATTTCCAATATTGTGCTGCTAATATTTACTAATATTCTTATTTATTTTTTTCTGTCTTCACCTATATGCTATGACACTGTACTAATATACTACAAGAATCTTCACAAATAGAAAATGCATGTAATTTCCATTTTACTTAAATACTGTACTTATGAAGAAGAGTCAACACAGTTATTTAGGAAAATTCATACTTGACCATTTTATTCAGTACTTATCTGATACTTTAATACATTTCAAAATAAAATTCACACCATCATTCAAATTTACTTTATTTTCTGTCTTTCAAGAACAATGATTTCTCCATTAAATACTCTACAAGAAACCCACTATGCATAACAATTTTAGAAGATCATATTGCCAATGTGTTGTAACTGTCTAACATTTTTAAAAGTCCCAACTAGAAAGATTTTCTTTTTTTCAGTGAAGTACCAAATAACACAAATGCTTTCAGGTGCTTAGACTAGCTTAAAATCTATGTATTTGCCTGTATCTTCTAGTAATTCAAATGTTTCTAGCCACATAAAATTTGGCTAAATTAACAAATCCTTTCAGTAAATATAGCAAATAAAATATTGTAAGGAACACCCTTTCTTCTCCATTCAACACTTAGATAACGTTTGAGGTCACATAGACTTTATTATGTTTATCCCACCATCCCTGCTGGTATTAATAAAAGCCACATTTTATTTAAATTAACCATCTCCATCTCTTCCTATAGGCTCTTGTTCAGACAAGGTGAGCATAGATAATAGTTTGCAGAGAGTAAACATGCAAGCCCATGAACAACAACAACAAAGAAGAATGAAATAAATTGTTTCTTGATGTCTTATACCTAGGCTCACTTAATCAATTATAATTATAAATCCTCCACAATTTTATTTGATGTATTTATTGCTGACACAGATAGCCACCAAGTAGGAAATCAGAAAATGGGGGAGAAAAAAAGAAGATAAGGCAGAATTTGTGATTTATTCTATTTCTTATCATGTATACATGAGTACTAATGAGGAAACGTATCACTGTCTGGTGCATGGATATGAGGGGATTGTGCTACTTCCTACTTACTTAGTTTCTAATATGTGAATGCATGTAGACATATAGGTATAGGAAAGGAGAAAATAGTGAGCAGAATAGAAATCCAGTACACCAATATCCCTTTCGATTTAATGAAGACACTGGACACATAGACAGTGCTAGAATCTAAAATTCTGTGTGGAAGTTTTACTGGCTATTTTGCACAAATACTTGTTTTGTTGTGTCATTTGGAAAGAAAACAATAGGGCTTAAGGGAGAATAATGTTTGACAACAAAAAAGATATAGGAGGGGCACCTGCCTGGCTTAGTAGAGCGTGCAACTCTTGATCTTGGGGTTGTGGGTGTGAGGACCACGTTGGGTGTAGATATTACTTAAAAATAAAATCTTGAAAAAAAGATACAGAATATATGGCTTACAATAAGAATCATGTCCGCTGAAAAAGTAGGGTCTGGCTATCTGAGACAGTATATTGAGCATGATGTGGTGAAACAGTAAAATGCTGAACTCTTGCTACTAGCCAGGAATAGGGATTATACTACATAAGCTTTATTGTGGATTTTATTATTGTTCTTAATGGAAATTTATTTTCAGAATCATCACAGTCGGGGACTTGACTTCCTGAAAATATAAAACAGGCAGATAATCACACTTCCCAATACTGTAACATACAAAAAAAACATATAGAGATAGAACCGAGTGCTCAAATTTAATGGAGGGAGAGATTGAGAGGGAGCAGGTAGAGCATGATACAGCCACTATAGGTTAGCAAGTAAACTGGGAAGACAGCAATGAAACGAATCCTTTGTTTTTACAGTTCCTCAGGTACTTGGACCAACTTAGAGAAAGTGTACATTAAATCAAATGAATATATACAATATTACCAAAGGATTCTAGTTCAAGATGGTGGAAAGAGCACAGCTCTTTGCCTCCCCTGGTCCTTATCTCATTTAGCTCAGAAAAAAAAAATCCCATTTACCCAGTAAAATAACTACCATAATAAAGGAGAAGAAGGGGGGTTAAAAAGGAGGATGGGGTGGAGGCCACTGCAAGGCTGATAAAACATAAAAAGGAATATTTTCATGAATTTCTGAAATAGCCAAAGCAAAATGTGATAGTATCAGTAAATTAAAGCAGAGAAAACTCATACAAAACACTTGAAGACAACAGCTACAGCAGAGGTGGAAACTAATGTATTTGGCAGAATGCAACAGAACCCAGGATCAAATTCAGGCTTCCAGGAGGCAAACAGGAGGGCATGAGAGGACTGTGAGGCAGATAATTATGGACAGAAATTGTCAGACTACCCTAAGAACTGTCAGGTCAGTCAAAACCTCTCTTCCATGGATGCAAGGCTTCAGGCTGCAACATTTAATTCCCCCTGGAGTTCAGAGAAAGGATGAGTAAGAGTGGGAGATGTACCCCTGAGAGGGTACATAGTGTGGGTTTTGGAAAGGGGTGAGAAAAAGGGCAGATTCTAACATTGCTGTGGAGTACCACAGAGAGTCCAAGAGTGAATAAACTGAACATTTATCCACATAAGAAAGGAAAAAGATATATACATGTATATATATGTATACATATATATACACATATATAGGTGATTTTCATTATATATATATGATATATATATATATTTAGCATATATATATATATGATATATATATTTAGCATATATATATATATATATAT
>NW_024422686.1:0-1067 GCF_014898765.1 Herpailurus yagouaroundi | reverse complement strand
ATATATATATATATATATATATATATATATATATGCTAAAACTAAGTAATTAAGAAATCATTATTTTCTTTGTTGTTATTTTAGGATTCCTAGTCTCAAGCTAAAGGAGGATTACTCTCTTTTGAAAGTTATTCTTTTTCCTTTTGGCAAGCAGAAGAATCTAGTTTACACAGTGGTCCCTGAGTAACTTGACAGAGGGGCCTTGGTGTCAGGTCTGGAACTGTCTATTTATTCTTCCAAGGGCAGTGATAAGATAGAGATAATAAAATAAAGTGGATAAAGAATCATGAATTGAAATAAATTTTCTGGATTATAGATTGAGCTTCTTTACTTTAAATAATCTATTTCATATTTGTTAATCCTCTTGCTTAATTCTGTCTAGAGTGGGAAATAGTGGGTATGGATGAGTTAAACTAAAGGGCAGGCAAGAGATTTTGAACAGGAAGGTTTTGGAAGTTTTAACAGCTTGTTTATAATACTGGAAATTCTTAGAACAGAAGGTACATAATTTTTAAAGGCTAACATGAATGATTCTGTTTCCCCTTATACTTGTTCCCCTTCATCAGTATGGATAATCACAAACTGAATAAATAAGAATATATGTTCATAATACTGTTAGAATCTGTTATTGTAATGGTATAAATACTGTTAATCAGATGAAATTGTATGACCTAAAAACATAAGGAAAATCACAGAGACTTCATTTGTCCATCCATTTCCTACACAAATAACTACATTGATAAATAGAAAAGGATATAAAGATTGGTGTGTGAAGACTGTAGTTGACTCTTCCCGGTACATATTTACAAGTAAATTGTCAACTTTTAGCTTTACTTTAAACTGGGTTGTCATTGCAAGATTATGTTATGACTTTGCTGTCCATTTATTATTTTTTTTTTTAATTTTTTTTTTCAACGTTTATTTATTTTTGGGACAGAGAGAGACAGAGCATGAACAGGGGAGGGGCAGAGAGAGAGGGAGACACAGATACGGAAACAGGCTCCAGGCTCTGAGCCATCAGCTCAGAGCCTGACGCGGGGCTCGAACTCACGGACCGCGAGATCGTG
>NW_024422685.1:0-8434 GCF_014898765.1 Herpailurus yagouaroundi | reverse complement strand
TCTCTCTTTTTCTCAGCTTCCTCTTTTTCCATAACTTTATCTTCTAGTTCACCTGTTCTCTCCTCTGCCTCTTCAATCCGAGCCGTGGTGGTTTCCATTTTGTTATGCATTTCGTTTAAAGCGTTTTTCAGCTCCTAGTGACTGTTCCTTAGTCCCTTGATCTCTGTAGCAAGAGATTCTCTGCTGTCAGCTATACTGTTTTGAAGCCCAGCGATTAATTTTATGACTATTATTCTAAATTCACTTTCTGTTATATTATTTAAATCCTTTTTGATCAGCTCATTAGCTGTTGTTATTTCCTGGAGATTCTTCTGAGGGGAATTCTTCCGCTTGGTCATTTTGGATAGTCCCTGGCGTGGTGAGGACCTGCAGGGCACTTCCCCTGTGCTGTGGTGTATAACTGGAGTTGGTGGGCGGAGCCGCAGTCAGACCTGATGTCTGCCCCCAGCCCACCGCTGGGGCCACAGTCAGACTGGTGCGTGCCT
The DNA here is from genome assembly GCF_014898765.1 of Herpailurus yagouaroundi. NCBI lineage: Eukaryota > Metazoa > Chordata > Mammalia > Carnivora > Felidae > Herpailurus > Herpailurus yagouaroundi. The sequence continues at coordinate 7,949 of NW_024422685.1, read as the reverse complement.
TCTCTTCCCCTCTCCTTGGGGCGGGATTCACTGTGGGGTGGGGTGGCCTGTCTGGGCTACTTGCACACTGCCAGGCTTGTGATGCTGGGGATCTGGCGTCTTAGCTGGGGTGGGTAGGCAAGGTGCACAGGGGCAGGAGGGGCAGGCTTAGCTTGCTTCTCCTTAGGTGATCCACTTCAGGAGGGGCCTGTGGCAGCAGGAGGGAGTCAGATCCGCTGCCGGAGGTTTGGCTCCGCAGAAGCGCAGGGTTGGGTGTTTGCGAGGAGCGAGCAAGTTCCCTGGCAGGAGCTGGTTCTCTTTGGGATTTTGGCTGGGGGATGGGCGGGGGAGATGGCGCTGGCGAGCGCCTTTGTTCCCCATCAAACTGAGCTCTGTCGTCAGGGGGCTCAGCAGCTCTCCTTCCCTTTGTCCTCCAGCCTTCCCGCTTTCTGAGCAGAGCTGTTAACTTATGACCTCCCAGCCGCTAAGTCGCGCTTGCTTTCGGAACACAGTCCGTCAGGCCCCTCCGCTTTTTGCAAGCCAGACCTGGGGGCTCTGCTTGGCCGGCGAGCTGCCCCTCCGCCCCGGCTCCCTCCCGCCAGTCCATGGAGCGCGCACCGCCTCGCTGCCCTTCCTACCCTCTTCCGTGGGCCTCTCGTCTGCGCTTGGCTCCGGCGACACCGTTCTGCTAATCCTCTGGCGGTTTTCTGGGTTATTTAGGCAGGTTTAGGTGGAATCTAAGTGATCAGCAGGACGCGCGGTGAGCCCAGCATCCTCCTATGCCACCATCTTCCCTCTCCATCCGATATTAGCTTTTATAGTCATAATTTTTTCTTAAGTTTAAGTGAATTTTTTCTTAAGTTTATTTAAGTGAACTAAATAAAATAAAATAAAGGTAAATTATTTTATTTAGAACATTAGAGGTATATGTTTGTTAAATAGTTGGAAATAATTATTTATAGGCAATCATAAACCATTTTATCAAAAACCATATTATCAAAAAATAACTTGAGAAAAGAGTTAGTTCTAGAAATTTGGGTGTGGGGGAAACAGTGATAAATCTTTGGTAAGCAGAAAATTAAACCAACTTTATATAATTGCCTGACAAATTTACTTATTGAGAATTAGGCTGGAGGATTAACAAATATGAAATAGATTACTTAAAACAAAGAAGCTCAATATTTAATCCAGTAAATGTATTTCAGTTCATGGAGATGTATTTCAGTTCATGGGTGTTTTGGTCTCTTTTATTTAATCCTTTTCATCTTAAATTTGGCCTCCAGTTTTGTGTGGAAGGACAAATGACTGTTATCTTTACAACCAACAATGATGTCTTTCATATAAAAAATGTAATTCAAGAGTCCTATTTAAACAACTGGATATTTAACATCTTATTCTAATTAGAGGATCACAGTAAATCTATCTGACTTTCTACAGATTTTCAGGTGGCCTACGACACTAAGGAAATACAGTGTTCTATCTTGTATTTTTAAGTTATTTTACTCTACAGCATTGTGGTTTGCAAATGAGTTAAGGTAACATGTAGCCCAACATTATGAAAAACAATAGAAACCAATGTTACTTTTAGTTTTAAGTGTTTGAAATTTTAGTATTTCAGTAGGCATCCCAATTTCCACCTCAGATTACTTAAAGGGTAAGAAATATAAAGAACCTAAAATTTAAGGTGAATCCATAATAAAAAAAAATTAGTCTTTTATAGAAGTAACATATTAAGTGCATCGTGCTGGGTTGCATGAGTAAGTTTTAGGTTGTGTGAATATGATGCTAAAACTCTGTATGTTTAAGATAATGTCAGTTTCCAAAAGGAGGGAGAGATGATGTTCTTAGAGCACCGAGCAACCTTTCCCTCTACACAGCTGCCTTGGACTCTGCAGAGTATTCTTTACAGAAGTGAAGAGCACTTGATGAAGGAAGTTAAGCAGAAGCAAGGGCATGTGCTGGCGAAAAAAAGACGTTACGTACACAGATTAAAGAAAAGATTTCTAAGAGATGCAGTCACCTCAGTGACACATTTGGGGGGAAATTTTTAGCTACAGAAATTAAAAGTTTCATGCAGAAAGAAAGGTATTTGATTTTTAGGAAGTGGAACCTTCCAGACTACATAAAGCAAAATGAAAAGCAGCTCATGGATAGGATGTGCTGTTGTCATGAAATCACAGACTAATTAAAATGATGAAGTTATAATAATGGTAAAATGGTGATGCTAAGTAATCTACTTGAGGATTTGAATGAAGTCAGTGTCTTTCAAAAATTTTGGCCCTGGCCTTATCCTCAAGATTAACATGCAAAAGGTATAGAACTAACTTCCTTTTCCCTCTAATGATTATGTTTTTGAATTAATAGCATGTAGTCTTATTTTCTGTTACTACATATTACCATAGTTTATTATTAGCTTTTGGACATGCATGAAAGAAAATAAAATATTGTTTTCATTTTGCTAACATGTATTTATTCAAGGCTACAATCAAAAACTCACTTTTAGGAGAACCTGGGTGGCTCAGTTGATTAAGTCACCAATTCTTGATTGCAGCTTGGGTCATGACTTCACAGTTTGCAAATCAAGCCTGAGCCCCACATCAGGCTCTGAGCAGACAGAGTGAAGCCTGCTTGGTAGTCCCTGTCTCGGCCCCTCCCCTGCTCTCTCTTTCTTAAAATAAATAAGGTTAAAAAAAAAACACTTTTGTTTTCTCCCTATAAATACTTGATTTTGGAATTTATATACATAAATTGTGTGTTTGAGAGAACACAGAAATCCAGTCCATTGCAATACTGAATAATTTGGCTCATCCTTAATTCACACTGACACAGTCCCTAGGAATCTGTGTCCAAGGAAGGGAAAATGAAAGTTTTGAAGTAAATTAGTCAAAACAATCTTGTGTTTAGAACACTTAACTTATTTACATAACACAGTTCCCTTATAAAGTTACCTTATTTTGACTAGACCTGATCCTTTACACTATGAAAATTAAGAGTATTGTATTTTTCTCTCACTACTGTTATTTAACAAGTACTGGAAATCCTAGCCACAGCAATCAGGAAACAAAAAGAAATAAAAGGTATCTAAATTGGCAAGGAAGAAGCCAGACTTTTACTATTTGCAGATGACATAATACCGTATACAGAAAACCCAAAAGAGTGCACCAAAAAATTGCTAGAACAGATACACAAATTCAGTAAAGACCCAGGATACAAAATCAATATATAGAAATCCGTTCATTTCTATACACCAATAATGAAGCAGCAGAAAGAGAAATTAAGGAGTTCATCACACATTACAATTGCACCAAAAACAATAAGAAACCTAGGAATAAACCTTACCAAAGAGGTGGAAGATACATATTCTGAAAACTACAAAACACTGAGGAAAAAATTGAAGGCGACACATGGAAATGTAAAGACCTTCCATGCTCATGGAATAAAAGGACAAGTATTATTAAAATATCTAAACTACCCACAGCAGTCTACACATTTAATGCAATCCCTATTAAAATACCAACATTTTTCACAGAACTAGAACAAACAATCTTAAACTTTGTATGGAGCCACAAGAGATGCTGAATAGCCAAAGCAACCTTGAAAAAGAAAAGCAAAGCTGGAGGCATCACAATTCTGGACTTCAGTTTAAATTACAAAGCTATAGTGATCAAGACAGTATAGTACTGGCACAAAAATAGACACATAGATTATGAAAAAGAATAGAAAACACAGAAATGAACCCACAGCTATATGGTCAACTAATCTTCAACAAAGCAGGAAAGAATATCCAATGGGAAAGAGTCGGTCTTCTTCAACAAATGGTGTCAGGAAAGCTGGGTACAGCATGCAAAAGAAAGAAACTAGGCCACTTTCTTACACCATACACAACAATAAATTCAAAATAAATTTAAGATCGAAATCTGAGACCTGCTGAGACACCTGGGTGGCTCAGTTGGTTGGGCTTCCAGCTTCAGCTCAGGTCATGATCTCAGTTTATGGGTTCAAGCCCTGCGTCGGGCCCTGTGCTGACAGCTCAGAGCCTAGAGCCTGCTTCAGAATCTGTGTCTCCCTCTCTCTCTCTGTCCCTCCCTCTCTCTCTTTCTGCAAAATAAGTAAACATTAAAAAAGTTAAATCTAAGAACTGAATCCATAAAAATACTAGAAGAGAACACAAGTGGTAACTTCTTTGACCTTGACCATACCAATTTATTTCTAGATATGTGTCCTGAGGCAAAGGAAATAAAAACAAAGATAAACTATTAGGATTTCATCAAAATAAAAAGCTTCTGCACACCTAAGGAAGCAATCAACAAAACTGAAAGGCAACCTATGGAATGGAGAAGATATTTGCAAGTTACATATGTGATAAAGAGTATCCAAAACATATAAAGAACTTACAAAACTCAACACTCAAAAAACAAATAATCCAATTAAAAATGGACAGGAGACATAAACAGACACATTTCCAATTAATACATCCAGATGGCCAATAGACATATAAAAAGATGCTCAACATCACTGATAATCAGAGAAATACAAATCAAAACTACAGCGAGAGATCTCCTCACATCTGTCAGAATGGCTAAAATCAATAATACAAGAAACAATAGGTGTTACATGTAAGGATGTGGAGAAAGGGGAACGCTTTTGCACTGTTGGTGGAAATGCAAACTAGTGCAGCCACTCTAGGAAACAGTATGGAGTTTACTCAAAAAGTTAAAAATAGAACTAACCTGCTATCTAGCAATTACACTGCTAGATATTTACCAAAAGAATACAAAAATACTAATAAAAAATACAAAAATACCTTCACCCTGATGTTTGTATCAATCATAGCCAGATTATGGAAACAAACTTAGAGTCCATAAACTAATGAATGGATAAAGAAGAGTGGTGTATATATACAACGAAATATTCCTCAGCCATATAAAAGAATGAAATCTTGCCATTTACAATGATGTGGATGCTCTAGAGAATATTATACTAAGCAAAATAAGTCAGAGAAAGACATATACCATATGTTTTCACTCAGATGTGGAATTTAAGAAAGCAAATGAACAAAGGGAAAAAAAAGAGAGAGGCAAACCAAAAAACCAGACTTAACTATAGAGAACAAATTGATGGTTACTGGGTGGGGGGATGGGTTACATAGGTGATGGGGATTAAAGAGTGCTCTTATTGTGATAAGCACCAAGCCTTGTATGGAGGTGTTGAATCATTATATTGTACACCAAAACTAATACTACGCTGTATGTTGACTAACTAGAATTTAAATAAAAACTTTAAAAAAAGAATTATTGGATTTGTTTTGGTACTAACACGATGTGAACATTCAAATAGATTTCTCTGATTGTATTTGTTTCTTTTGTTCTTACTGTATAAATCAGGACTGATTTTTAAACCAATGTTTTATCAGTTATTGACAAGATTTTTTCCCTGATGAGGCATGTATTAAAATATGCAGGGAATAATTATTCACAAGGAATCATACTATCCATTCAATATCATTTTACTCCTATTTGGTTGGTGGTGTAACAAAAATTGAATGGTTAATAGGAAATCTTTGCATTACTGAGCATTTACCAACTCTGTCTACCTGGCCCTTTGTTAATGATATTCTCCTTTATATAACATAAAAATTACTAATCATTTGTTTATAAAATTAGAAAAATCTACTTAATTACAGTCATTCAAAACCTGTACTTTATTCTATGTTACTGAGAAAATTAAATTCAATTTCTACATCTCAGACAAATCCATCTCTTTTTTGTTTTAGCAGTTTATTTTAAACATAATTTAAATTTACCAAAAATTGCAAAAAAAATTACTGAGATTCCCATATGCCCTTCACTTAGCTTCCTCTGATATTATCCTTTATGTAACCATACCATAATTATTGAAACCAGGGAATTAGCATTGGTTCAGTAGTCACAGACCTTGTTCAAATTTCAGCAGCTTTTCCCCCACTAAAGTCCTTTGTTTGTTCTAGGATTCAATCCAGGAACCCATATTTCATTTCATTGTTATTTCTACTTGGACTCCTCCAGTCTGTGATAGTTCCTAAATCTTCTCCTGTCTTTCAGAATCTTGACACTTTTGAGGAACTGAATGGCTCAAGTCAGTTAACCGTCCAACTTTGGCTCAGATCATAACCTCATGGTTCGTGGGTTTGAGGACTGCATGGGGTGCCATGTTCGCAGTGCAGAGCCTGTTCGGGATTCTGTCTCTGTGCCCCTCACTCATGTGAGTGCTCGCTCTCTCTCTCTCTCTCTCTCTCTCTCTCTCTCTCTCTCAAATAAATAAACTTAAAAAAGAAAAATCTTGACACCTTTGAAAATTACTTATCTGAGCATTTACCTTTAATGCTCCTTTAATTTCTTTTATGTTTAATCTCCTTTAATTTCTTTTATGTTTATTTTTGAGAGAGAGAGAGAGAGAAAGAGAGAGAGAGAATGTGAGCAGGGGAGAGGCAGAGAGAAAGGGAGACACAGAATCCAAAGCAGTTTCCAGGCTCTGAGCTGTCAACACAGAGCCAGATGGGGGGCTGGAACCACCAACCACAAGATCACGACCTGAGCCTAAGTGGGACGCTTAACTGACTGAGCCACCCAGGCACCCCTCCTTTAATTTGGATTTGTCTCATGTTTTCTTTAGAGCAATTGTGTTGTTATGTTTAATACTGTTTAATTCATTTGTTAGTGCATGAAATCCACTTTGGCTTTGCTCCACACTTGATTTCAATGTTTATTTCTGGGAGTAGTGAAGGGTATGTAAAACATTAGTATGTTTCTAAAAGTCCGAGTTATAAAATAGTTATACTCACAGAAGGTTTACTTCCTCTTCATTTCCACTGCTTCTTTCCCCATTCTCCCGTTCTTATCATCCCTTGGCTATGTTCCCTACAGGTAACCAGTGAACTTATACATTTCTATATTCTCATGACCCTCTTCTTCATATAAAGGGTAATATAAATGGATACTGTTTTGGAGTTTTGCTTTTTTTTTTTTTTTTTTTTTACTTAACAATATGTTGTATAAACCATTCCATTGTCAGCTGGTAAATGTATTCCTCATCATTTTTTACAGCTGCATAGTGTTCCATTGTATAGATGCACCATGGTTTTTTTCAACCACTCTCCTTGTATAAGTACTTGGGTTGTTTATAATTTTTTACAATTACAAGCAACACTATATTAAATAATCTTATGAATATATATTTTCAAATAACTGGAGCTACATCTTCAAGAGAGTTTCCAACCTGTAATTGCATAAAAGTAACTAAGGAAGTATATAAGCACTTTTATTAAGTATAATCAAATATATGCACAAAAGTGTTGTGATACTTTGCATTATCACCAGCATTGTATGAGAGTGATTATTTCGCAATAGATGCCTCCAAAATGTACTGATGAAAGATAGACAGATAGATAGGTGATAGATAGATAGATAGATAGATAGATAGATAATTCCCAGTCTGATAGGTAAAAAGTATTTTATTTTAAGAAGCATATTTTTTAAGAAGAATATTTATTTTAGGGATATAATTCTTTTATATGTGCTATATGTTGCAAAAGTTTTCTGTCAGTTTTACAGTATTCATTTTTTTTATATTGAGTTTTGCCATGGAATTTTTTCAAAGATTATTTATTTATTTTCAGCTCGAGGGAGAGCAGAGAGAGAGAGAGAGAGAGAGAGAGAGAGAATCCCAAGTAGGCTCCATGCTCACAGCACAGAGCCCAATACAGGGCTGAAACCCATGAACCGTGAGATCATGACTTGAGCCGAAATCAAGAGCCGGATGTTTAATTGTCTGAGCCACCCAGGCACCACATCCATGGAATCTTTTAAGTAACCAAATTCAGCAGTATTTTCTTTTTTTGCTTTAGATTTTGAGTCAGTTAAAAAGCCTTTCTGTACACCAAAGTTAAAGCCTATTTTGCCATCAGTCCATTTGCTATGTTTTTGGTAGTCATT
>NW_024422684.1:0-2611 GCF_014898765.1 Herpailurus yagouaroundi | reverse complement strand
GGTGCCCTCCTCAATACCCATCACCCACCCTCTCCTCCCTCCCACCCCCCATCAACCCTCAGTTTGCTCTCAGTTCTCAACAGTCTCTTATGTTTTGGCTCTCTCCCACTCTAACCTCTTTTTTTTTTTTTCCTTCCCCTCCCCCATGGGTTCCTGTTAAGTTTCTCAGGATCCACATAAGAGTGAAACCATATGGTATCTGTCTTTCTCTGTATGGCTTATTTCACTTAGCATCACACTCTCCAGTTCCATCCACGTTGCTACAAAAGGCCATATTTCATTTTTTCTCATTGCCACGTAGTATTCCATTGTGTATATAAACCACAATTTCTTTATCCATTCATCAGTTGATGGACATTTAGGCTCTTTCCATAATTTGGCTATTGTTGAGAGTGCTGCTATGAACATTGGGGTACAAGTGCCCCTATGCATCAGTACTCCTGTGTCCCTTGGATAAATTCCTAGCAGTGCTATTGCTGGGTCATAGGGTAGGTCTATTTTTAATTTTCTGAGGAACCTCTACACTGTTTTCCAGAGTGGCTGCACCAATTTGCATTCCCATCAACAGTGCAAGAGGGTTCCCATTTCTCCACATCCTCTCCAGCATCTATAGTCTCCTGATTTATTCATTTTGGCCACTCTGACTGGCGTGAGGTGATATCTGAGTGTGGTTTTGATTTGTATTTCCCTGATGAGGAGCGACGTTGAGCACCTTTTCATGTGCCTGTTGGCCATCCAGATGTCTTCTCTAGAGAAGTGTCTATGCATGTTTTCTGCCCATTTCTTCACTGGGTTATTTGTTTTTCAGGTGTGGAGTTTGGTGAGCTCTTTATAGATTTTGGATACTAGCCCTTTGTCCGATATGTCATTTGCAAATATCTTTTCCCATTCCGTTGGTTGCCTTTTAGTTTTGTTGGTTGTTTCCTTTGCTGTGCAGAAGCTTTTTATCTTCATAAGGTCCCAGTAATTCACTTTTGCTTTTAATTCCCTTGCCTTTGGGGATGTGTCGAGTAAGAGATTGCTACGGCTGAGGTCAGAGAGGTCTTTTCCTGCTTTCTCCTCTAGGGTTTTGATGGTTTCCTGTCTCACATTCAGGTCCTTTATCCATTTTGAGTTTATTTTTGTGAATGGTGTGAGAAAGTGGTCTAGTTTCAACCTTCTGCATGTTGCTGTCCAGTTCTCCCAGCACCATTTGTTAAAGAGACTGTCTTTTTTCCATTGGATGTTCTTTCCTGCTTTGTCAAAGATGAGTTGGCCATATGTTTGTGGGTCTAGTTCTGGGGTTTCTATTCTATTCCATTGGTCTATGTGTCTGTTTTTGTGCCAATACCATGCTGTCTTGATGATGACAGCTTTGTAGTAGAGGCTAAAGTCTGGGATTGTGATGCCTCCTGCTTTGGTCTTCTTCTTCAAAATTACTTTGGCTATTCGGGGCCTTTTGTGGTTCCATAGGAATTTTAGGATTGCTTGTTCTAGTTTCGAGAAGAATGCTGGTGCAATTTTGATTGGGATTGCATTGAATGTGTAGATAGCTTTGGGTAGTATTGACATTTTGACAATATTTATTCTTCCAATCCATGAGCAGGGAATGTCTTTCCATTTCTTTAAATCTTCTTCAATTACCTTCATAAGCTTTCTATAGTTTTCAGCATACAGATCCTTTACATCTTTGGTTAGATTTATTCCTAGGTATTTTATGCTTCTTGGTGCAATTGTGAATGGGATCAGTTTCTTTATTTGTCTTTCTGTTGCTTCATTGTTAGTGTATAAGAATGCAACTGATTTCTGTACATTGATTTTGTATCCTGCAACTTTGCTGAATTCATGTATCAGTTCTAGCAGACTTTTGGTGGAGTCTATCGGATTTTCCATGTATAATATCATGTCATCTGCAAAAAGCGAAAGCTTGACTTCATCTTTGCCAATTTTGATGCCTTTGATTTCCTTTTGTTGTCTGATTGCTGATGCTAGAACTTCCAGCACTATGTTAAACAACAGCGGTGAGAGTGGGCATCCCTGTCGTGTTCCTGATCTCAGGGAAAAAGCTCTCAGTTTTTCCCCGTTGAGGATGATGTTAGCTGTGGGCTTTTCATAAATGGCTTTGATGATCTTTAAGTATGTTCCTTCTATCCCGACTTTCTCAAGGGTTTTTATTAAGAAAGGGTGCTGGATTTTGTCAAAGGCCTTTTCTGCATTGATTGACAGGATCATATGGTTTTTCTCTTTTTTTTCTGTTAATGTGATGTATCACGTTGATTGATTTGCGAATGTTGAACCAGCCCTGCATCCCAGGAATGAATCCCACATGATCATGGTGAATAATTCTTTTTATATGCCGTTGAATTCGATTTGCTAGTATCTTATTGAGAATTTTGGCATCCGTATTCATCAGGGATATTGGCCTGTAGTTCTCTTTTTTTACTGGGTCTCTGTCTGTTTTAGGAATCAAAGTAATACTGGCTTCATAGAATGAGTCTGGAAGTTTTCCTTCCCTTTCTATTTCTTGGAATAGCTTGAGAAGGATAGGTATTATCTCTGCTTTAAACGTCTGGTAGAACTCCCCTGGGAAGCCATCTGGTCCTGGACTCTTATTTGTTGGGAGATTTTTGAT
>NW_024422683.1:0-2171 GCF_014898765.1 Herpailurus yagouaroundi | reverse complement strand
TAAGCGTTCTTTACATATTCTGTATATCAGTCCCTAATTAGGTATATAGTTTGCAAGTATTTTCTCCTGTTTCTGGGTTGTCATTTTACTATTTTGTGCACTCTGCAGCAAAAGAGTTTTTTGTTTCATGAAATACAGGTTATATGTTGTATCTTTTGTCACTATTGGTTTTGGTGTTGTATCTAAAACGTCTGTGTCTATCCCAAGGACAGAAAGATTCATTCCTATATTTTCTTTAAGTAAATAGTTGTTACATTTAGGTCTGTTAACCACTTTTGTGTATGTTGTGAGAAAAGAGTATAATTGTTTTGCATGTAGATACCCAATTGCCTCAGCATCAGTTGTTGATAAAGGTGTGTGTGTGTGTGTGTGTGTGGTCTTGACAATACATCGTTTTGATATACACACGCACTCACACATCCATTTCTCCTACCCCCAAACCCATACCTCTGTAAACCGACAGTATGTTCCCTGGATCTGTAACATCACTGTGTTTGTGTTTTTCATTTTTCAAATTCCATGTAAGCAAGATCAAACAGTATTAGTCTTCCTTTGTCTGACTTCTGTGACTTTGCATAATGCACTCAGGATCCATCCATGGTGTCCCCAAATGGCAAGATTTCATTAATTTTTATGACTGCGTAATATTCCACATGTATATCATATTTATAATATGTATATATACATAATACATACATATGTAAAACATATAAAATATAGTATGCATAATGTGTTTAACTTATAACTATGTATTCTTCATTTGTTTATATAGTGCTACAGTGAAAAAACATGTGTATGTCTTTTCAGGCTAGTGTTTTCATTTTCTTCAGATATATACCCAGAACTAGAATTACTGGATCACATAATAGTTCTATTTTTAATGTTTTGAGGAACTGCCATGTTGTGTTCTATGGTGGCAGAACAGTTCAGCCTCCCATGAAGAGTACCTAAGGGTTTCCTTGTCTTCATATCCTTATAAACACTTGTTATGTTTTGTCTTTTTGAGAATAGTCATTCCTGTAGGTGTGAAGTGCTATCTCATTGTGGTTTTGATTTGCATTTCCCTGATGATGAGTGTCGTAGAGTACTTTCTTCAAGTACCTGTTGGCCATCTGTATGTCTTCTTTGGAAAAATGTGTATTCATATCCTCTGCCCATTTTAAATCAAATATGATTTTTCTTATTGAGTAATATCAGTTCTGTTTTGCACATTAACCCCTTATCAGATAAATGGTTGGAAATAGTTTCTCCCATTCAGTGGATTGTCTTTGATTTGATTGATGGTCTCCTTTGCTTTTTAGTTTGATGCAGTTCCATGTGTTGCCTTTGTATTTAGGGTCAAATACAAAAACTTACTGCCGAGATTGATATGTAGCCTACTGCCTGTTTTCTTCGAGGACTTTCATAGTTTCAGGTTTTGTGTTCCAGTCTTCAATCCATTTTGAGTTAGAGTTTGTGTATGGTGCAAGATAGCGGTTTAATTTCACTCTTTTGCATGTGGCTGTCCGTATTTCCTAACCCCATTTATTGAAGAGGTGACTGTCCTTTCCCTATTGTATATTCTTGCCTCCTTTGTCGTAGAGTAGTTGACTTAGATGTGGGTTTATTGCTGGACTCCGTGTTCTGTTGCATGGATCTGTGTGTCTGCATTTATGCCAATAGCATACGGTTTTGATTACAGTAGCATTGTGGTATAGTTTGAAATCAGCAAGCATGCTACCTTTTGCTTTCTTGTTCTGTCTAGTTGATTTCTAGTTTCATGCAGGAAAGATGCTTGATTGGGTTTGGGTCTTCTTAAATTTGCTAGGATTTGTTTTTTGTCTTAATATATGGTCAATCCTTGAAAATTGTTCATGTGTACTTGAGAAGTTTTCTTTGTGGATGAAATGTCTGTAAAGTCCATCTGGTCTAATGGGGCATTTCAGGACAATGTCAATTTTAAGTTGACAACAACTGAAGATTGTACATATTCTAAAGCTATGTGTTTGTATTCCTCCCCCCACCCTCCTTGTTTTATAGTTTTGATGTCAAATCTTGTATCTTTTAATCTTCTGTATGTCTTAACTAATGATTATATAAGTAATTATGGTTATTTTTTGTACTTTGGTCTTTTATGTTGCATACTGATTTTGTAGGTGATTAACCCACTATCTTCACAACATTAGGATATT
>NW_024422682.1:0-3106 GCF_014898765.1 Herpailurus yagouaroundi | reverse complement strand
ATCCTCTGCCCATTTTAAGTCAAATTTGATTTTTCTTATTGAGTAATATTAGTTCTGTTTTGGACATTAACCCCTTATCAGATAAATGGTTGCAAATAATTTCTCCCATTCAGTGGATTGTCTTTTGATTGTATTGATGGTCTCTTTTGGGGTACAGAAGTTTTTTAGTTTGATGCGGTTCCATGTGTTCATTTTTGCTTTTGTTGCCTTTGCATTTAGGGTCAAATCCAAAAACTTATTGCCAAGATTGATGTGTAGCCTACTGCCTGTTTTCTTCGAGGACTTCCATAGTTTCAGGTTTTGTGTTCCAGTGTTCAGTCCATTTTGAGTTAGAGTTTGTGTATAGTGGAAGATAGCAGTTTAATTTCACTCTTTTGCATGTGGCTGTCCATGTTTCCTAACACCATTTATTGAAATGGTGACTGTCCTTTCCCTATTGTGTATTTTTGGCTTCTTTGTCATAGATTAGTTGACTTAGATGTGGGTTTATTGTGAACTCCCTATTCTGTTGCATGGATCTTGTGTCTGGATTTATAATAATACTATATTGCTTTGATAACAATACCTTTGTAGTATAGTTTGAAATCAGTGAGCATGCTACCTTTTGCTTTGTTGTTCCTTCTCAAGGTTGCTTTGGCTATTCAAGATTTTTTTGTGGGGGTGCCTGGGTGGCTCGGTCCATTAAGTGTCTGACTTTTGATTTTCGCCCAGGTCATGATCTCATGGTCCGTCAGATAGAGCCCTGCATAGGGCTCTGCACAGACAGTGTGGAGCCTGCCTGGGATTCTCTATCTGCCCCTTCCCTGCTCACATGCATGTGTCCTCTTTCTCTCAAAATAAATAAACATTGGGGGCAGGGGGAACCTCTTGTGGTTCTACACGCAAATTTTAGTATTATTTCTTCTAGTGTGACAATTGCTTTTGCCCTTTTCATAGGGATTGTATTAAGTCTGTAGGTTGTTTTGGGTTGTAAGGACATTTTAATGCTAACCTTCCAATCCAAGAGCATAGTAGATCTTTCCAGTTGTTTGTGTTGTCTTCCATTTCTTTCATTGGAGTTTTATAGTTTTTAGAATACAGATCTTTTATATTCTTGGTTAAGTTTATTCCCAGGTATTTATTCTTTTGGTGCAATTGGAAACGTATTCTTAATTTTCATTAAGAATGTTTTCTTAATTATACCTCTGTTGTTTTGTTATTAGTGTATAGAAATGCAACAGATTCTTGTATATTGATTTTTTTTTTATTCTGTGATTTTACCTAACTCATACATCAGTTCTAATGGTTTTTTGGTGGAATCTTCAGGGTTTTCTATATATAGTATGACTTCTACACATAGTGATAGTTTCACTTCTTTAGCAATCTGGATGCCTTTTAGTTATTTATTTTTGTTCTGTGATTGCTGCAGCTAGGACTTAACTTCCATTACTGTGTTGAATGAAAGTAATGAGAATGGATGGACATTCTTGTCTTGTTCTTGATGTGAGAAAAAGCTTTTAGTTTTTCACCATTGAGTATGCTGTTAGCTGTGGGTTTTTAATATATGGCCTTTATTATGTGGAGGTATGTTCCCTTTAGCCCTACTTTGTTGAAAGATAACCTTATGATTTTTATTCTTTATTTTGTTAATGTGTGTGTCATGCTAACAGATTTGTGGATTATGGACCATCCTTGAATCCCTGTAATAAATCCCACTTTGTTACCGTATATCATCCTCTTATTATATTGTTGCATTCAGTTTCCTAATATTTTCTTGAGGTTTTTTGCATCTGTGTTCATCAGGGATATTTTCCTGTAATTTTCTGTTCTTGTAGCATCATTTTCCGGTTTTGGTATGACGGTAATGCTGGCCTTGTAAAATGAGTTAGGAAATGTTCCCTCCTCTTCTATTTTTTGGTGGAGTTTGAGAATGGTATTCTATTTTAGGTGATTTGTGGAATTCACCAGTGAAGGTGTTTGGTCCTGGGCTTTATTTGGTGGGTGTGGGGAGGGGGCTTTATTTTTAGGGAGGCTTTTTTTTCCTGATTCAGTTTCCTTAGTATTAATTGGTCTGTTCAGATTTCATGTTTTATTTCATCATGATTCACTCTTGGTAGACCATTTTTCTAGAGATTCATGCATCTCATCTAGAGTGTCAAATTTGTTATGACATAATTGTTCATAGTCTCTTAAAATCCTTTGTGTTTCTGTGGTACGAGTTATAATGTTTTCGTTTTTTTTTCTGATTTATTTGAGTCCTCTTTTTTTTGGCGAGTCTAGTAAAAATTCAGATAATTTTATCTTTTCAAAGAACCATCTCTTAATTTTATTGATCTTTTCTATTGTCTTTTCAGATCATATTTCATTTATTTCTGCTCTGATCATGATTATTTCCTTCTTTCTGCTAACTTGGGTTTCATTACCTCATCTTTTTCTCGTTCCTTGAGATGTAAGGTTAGGGTTTTGTTTTGTTTTGTTTTGTTTTTGAGAAGTTTCTGGACTCTTACTGTAAGTATTTATCACTATGATTTTCCGTCTGAGAACTGCCTTGGCTGTATCCTGTAAGTGTTGATGTATTGTATTTCCATTTTCATTTGCCTCAAGATATCCCTTGGTTTCTCTATTGAGTCATTGGTTGTTCAGGAGAGTGTTGTGTAGTCTCCACATATCTGAATTTCTAGTTTTCGTGCTGGTAATTGATTTCTAGTTACATGCAGGAAAGATGCTTGATAGGGTTTGGGTCTTCTTAAATTTGCTAGGTTTTGTTTTCTGTCTTAATATATGATCAGTTGTTGAAAATTGTTCATGTATACTTGAGAATTTTTCTTTGTGGATGAAATGTTTGTAAATGTCTATAAAGCCCATCTGGTCTAATGAGGCATTTAAGGCCAATGTCAAAAGTTGACAACACCTGATGATTGAACATATTCTAAAGCTCTGTGTTTGTATTCCCCCCGCCTTGTTTTATGGTTTTGATGTCAAATCCATAACTTTTAATCTCCTGTATCTCTTAACTAATCATTATAAGTAATGTTTTTGTTTTGTACTTCGGTCTTTTATGTTTCATACTGCTTTTGTACGTGATTAACCCACTATCTTCACAACATTAGGATATTCTGAATTTCAC
>NW_024422681.1:0-3332 GCF_014898765.1 Herpailurus yagouaroundi | reverse complement strand
ATCCTCTGCCCATTTTAAGTCAAATTTGATTTTTCTTATTGAGTAATGTCAGTTGTGTTTTGGACATTAACCCCTTCAGATAAATGGTTGCAAATAGTTTCTCCCATTCAGTGGATTGTCTTTGATTTTATTGATGGTCTGCTTTGCTTTTTAGTTTGATGCAGTCCCACGTGCTCATTTTTGCTTTTGTTGCCTTTGTATTTAGGGTCACATACAAAAACTTACTGCAGAGATTGATGTGTAGCTTACTGCCTGTTTTCTTCGAGGACTTTCATAGTTTCAGGTTTTGTGTTCCAGTCTTCAATCCATTTTGAGTTAGAGTTTGTGTATGGTGCAAGATAGCGGTTTAATTTCACTCTTTTGCATGTGGCTGTCCGTATTTCCTAACCCCATTTATTGAAGTGGTGACTGTCCTTTCCCTATTGTATATTCTTGGCTCCTTTGTCATAGATTAGTTGACTTAGATGTCGGTTTATTGCTGGACTCCGTGTTCTGTTGCATGGATCTGTGTGTCTGCATTTATGCCAATAGCATATGGTTTTGATTACAGTAGCTTTGTGGCATAGTTTGAAATCAGCAAGCATGCTACCTTCTGCTTTCTTGTTTCTTCTCAAGACTGCTTTGGCTATTCAGGATTTTTTGTGTGGGCTCCTGGCTGGCTCTGTTGTTTAGTGTCCAAGTATTGATTTCAGCTCACGTCATGATCTCATGGTTCATGAGACCGAGGCCTGTGTTGGCATCTGCGCTGACAGTGCAGAGCCTGTTTGGGATTCTCTATCTGCCCCTTTCCTGCTCACATGTATGTGTCTTCTTTATCTCAAAATAAACAAATATTAAAAAAAAAAAAACAAAAAACAACCTCTTGTGGTTCTACCTACAAATTTTAGTATTATTTCTTCTAGTGTGAAAATTGCTATTGGTATTTTCATGGGGATTGCATTGAGTATGTAGATTGGTTTGAATAGTAAGGACATTTTAAAAAACCTTTTTTTTAAATGTTCGTTTCTGAGAGACGGAGAGAGAGCATGAGTGGGGGAGAGGCAGAGAGACAGGGAGACACAGAATCCGAAGCAGGCTCCAGGATCTGAGCTGTCAGCAAAGACCCACTGCAGGGCTCGAACTCATGAACCATAGGATCATGACCTGAATTGAAGTCAGTTGCTTAACGGACTGAGCCACCCAGGTAGCCCAGTAAGGACATTTTAATGCTAATCTTCCAATCTAAGAGTATAGTATATCTTTCCAGCTGTTTGTGTTGTCTTCCATTTCTTTTATTGGTGTTTTCTAGTTTTTAGATTACAGATCTTTTTCCTTCTTGGTTAAGTTTATTCCTAGGTATTTTATAATTTTTGGTGCAATTGGAAAGGTAAATATTTTCTTAATTATTTATTATCATTATTATTTTGTTATTAGTGTATAGAAATGCAGCAGATTTTTATATCTTGTTTTTTCTTTTTATTCTGCAATCTTAACCTAATTCATACATCCATGCCAACATTTTTTTGGTGGCGTCTTTACGGTTTTGTATATATTATATGACTTCACATAGTGGTAGTTTCACTTCTTTAGCAACCTGGATACCATTTATTTATTTATTTTTGTTCTCTGATTTCTGCAGCTAGGACTTAATTCCATTACTGTGTTGAATAAAAGTAGGAAGAATGGGCATCCTTGTCTTGTTCTTTATGTTAGAGAAAAAGCTTTTAGTTTTTCCCCATTGAGTATGCTGTTAGCTTTTGTTTTTTTATATATGGCCATTATTCTGTTGAGGTGCGTTCCCTTTAACCCCACTTTATTGAAGGATAACCTTAAGATTTTTTTCCTTTATTTTGGTAATGTGTGTCATGTTGATGGATTTGTGGATGTTTGACCATCCATGCGTGCCTGTAATAAATCACACTTGGTTACGGTATATCTTCCTTTTAATGTATTGTTGCGTTAAGTTTGCTAATATTTTCTAGCATCTGTGTTCATCAGGGATATTCTGTCATGTTCTGTTCTTGTAGCATCATTGTCCGGTTTTGGTATGATGGTAATTCTGGCCTTGTAAAATGAGTTAGGAAATGTCCCTCCTCTTCTATTTTTTGGTGGAGTATGAGAATGGTATTTTATTTTAGGTGATTTGTGGAATTCATCAGTGAAGGTGTTTGGTCCTGGGCTTTATTTGGTGGGTGTGGGGAGGGGGCTTTATTTTTAGGGAGGCTTTTTTTTCCTGATTCAGTTTCCTTAGTATTAATTGGTCTGTTCAGATTTCATGTTTTATTTCATCATGATTCACTCTTGGTAGACCATTTTTCTAGAGATTCATGCATCTCATCTAGAGTGTCAAATTTGTTATGACATAATTGTTCATAGTAGTCTCTCAAAATCCTTTGTGTTTCTGTGGTACGAGTTATAATATTTTATCTTTTCTGATTTAATTTATTTGAGTCCTCTTTGTCTTGGTTAGTCTAGTAAAAATTCAGTTTATTTTGTTTGTCTTTTCAAGGAACCAGCTCTTAATTTTATTGATCCTTTCAGATCATATTTCATTTATTTCTGCCCTGATCATGATTATTTTCCTTCCTTCTGCTAACTTGGGTTTCATGTCCTTGTTTTTTTCTAGTTCCTTGAGATGTAAGGTTAGGTTTTTTGTTTGTTTGTTTGAGAAGTTTCTGGATTCTTATTGTAAGTGTTTATCACTATGAATTTCCGTCTGAGTACTGACTTTCCTGTATCCTTTAAGTTTTGATATGTTGTATTTCCATTTTTATTTGCCTCAAGGTATCCCTTGGTTTCTCTGTTGACTCATTGGTTGTTCAGGAGAGAGTTGTTTAGTCTCCACATATCTGTGGATTTTCCAGTTTTCTTACTGGTAATTGATTTCTAGCTTCATGTAGGAAAGAAGCTTGGTTGGGTTTGGGTCTTCTTAAATTTGCTAGGATTTGTTTTTTTGTCTTAATATATGGTCAGTCCTTGAAAATTGTTCGTGTGTACTTGAGAAGTTTTCTTTGTGGATGAAATGTTTGTATATCTCTGCAAAGTCCATCTGGTCTAATGGGTTATTTCAGGACAATGTCAATTTTAAAATGACAACAACTGAGGATTGAACATATTCTAGTGCTCTGTGTTTGTATTTTCCCCTCCCTATTTTATGGTTTTGATGTCAATTCTTGTATCTTTTAATCTTCTGTATGTCTTAACTAATGATTATAAGTAATTACGGTTATTTTTTGTACTTTGGTCTTTTATGTTTCATACTGCTTTTGTAAGTGATTAACCCACTATCTTCACAACATTAGGATGTTCTGAATTTCACTATATATTTGTTTTTACCAGTGAGATTTATACTT
>NW_024422680.1:1165-10513 GCF_014898765.1 Herpailurus yagouaroundi | reverse complement strand
TTCCATGTGCACTCGAGAAGAAAATATATTCTGTTGCTTTGGGATGCAGAGTTCTAAATATATCTGTCAAGTCCATCTGATTCAATGTCTCATTCAGGGCTCTTGTTTCTTTATTGACCGTGTGTCTAGATGATCTATCCATTTCTGTAAGTGGAGTGTTAAAGTCCCCTGCAATTACCACATTCTTGTCAAAAAGGTTGCTTATGTTTGTGAGTAATTATTTTATATATTTGGGGGCTCCTGTATTTGGCGCATAGACATTTATAATTGTTAGCTCTTCCTGATGGATAGACCCTGTGATTATTATATAATGTCCTTCATCCCTTGTTACAGCCTTTAGTTTAAAGTCTAGTTTGTCTGATATAAGTATGGCTACTCCAGCTTTCTTTTGACTTCCAGTGGCATGATAAATAGTTCTCCATCCCCTCACTCTCAATCTGAATGTGTCCTCAGGTCTAAAATGAGTCTCTTGTAGACAGCAAATACATGGGTCTTGTTTTTTTATCCATTGTGATAACCTATGTCTTTGTTTGGTGCATTTAGTCCATTTACATTCAGTGTTATTATAGAAAGATACAGGTTTAGAGTCATTGTGATGTCTGTAGGTTTCATGCTTGTAGGGATGTCTCTGGTAATTTGTCTCACAGGATCCCCCTTAGGATCTCTTGTAGGGCTGGTTTAGTGGTGACGAATTCCTTCCGTTTTTGTTTGTTTGGGAAGACCTTTATCTCCTTCTATTCTGAATGACATACTTGCTGGATAAATGAATCTCGGCTGCATATTTTTTCTGTTCACCACATTGAAGATCTCATGCCATTCCTTTCTGGCCTGCCAAGTTTCAGTAGAGAGGCCGTTCACGAGTCTTATAGGTCTCCCTTTATATGTTAGAGCATGTTTATCTCTAGCTGCTTTCAGAATTTTCTCTTTATCATTGTATTTTGCCAGTTTCACTATGATATGTCGTGCAGAAGATCGATTCAAATTATGTCTGAAGGGAGTTCTCTGTGCCTCTTGGATTTCAATGCCTTTTTCCTTCCCCAGAACAGGGAAGTTCTCAGCTATTATTTCTTCAAGTACCCCTTCAGCACCTTTCCCTCTCTCTTCCTCCTCTGGAATACCAATTATGCGTATATTATTTCTTTTTAGTGTATCACTTAGTTCTCTAATTTTCCCCTCATACTCCTGGATTTTTTTATCTCTCTTTTTCTCAGCTTCCTCTTTTTCCATAATTTTATCTTCTAGTTCACCTATTCTCTCCTCTGCCTCTTTAATCCGAGCCGTAGTTGTCTCCATTTTATTTTGCAGTTCATTGATAGCATTTTTAGCTCCTCCTGGCTGTTCCTTAGTCCCTTGATCTCTGTAGAAGAGATTCTCTGCTGTCCTCTATACTGTTTTCAAGCCCAGCGATTAATTTTATGACTATTATTCTAAATTCACTTTGTTTTATTGTTTAAATCATTTTTGATCAGTTCATCAGCTGTTGTTATTTCCTGGACGTTTTTCTGAGGGGAATTCTTCCATTTCGTCATTTTGGATAGTCCTTGGAGTGGTGCGGGCCTGCGGGGCACTTCCTCTGTGCTGTCTTGAATAACTTGCGTTGGTGGGCGGGGCCACAGTGAGACCTGATGTCTGCCCCCAGCCCACCACTGGGGCCACAGTCAGACTGGTGTGTGCCTTCTCTTCCCCTCTCCTAGGGGCGGGATTCACTGTGGGGTGGGGTGGCCGTCTGGGCTACTTGCACACTGCCACGCTTGTGGTGCTGGGATCTGGCATATTAGCTGTAGTGGATCGGCAAGGTGCACAGGGGCTGGAGAGGCAGGCTCAGCTAGCTTTTCCTTTGGAGATCTGCTTAGGGAGGGGCCCTGGGGCACCGGGAGGGAGTCAGACCCGCAGGAGGGATGGATCTGCAGAAGCACAGCATTGGGGGTTTGCGTGGTGCAAGCAAGTTCCCTGGCAAGAACTGGTTCCCTTTGGGATTTTGGCTGGGGGATGGGCGAGGGAGATGGCGCTGGCTAGCGCCTTTGTTCCCCTCCAAGCTGCGTTCTGTCATCGGGGCTCAACAACTCTCCCTCCCGTTGTCCTCCAGCCCTCCCACTCTCCGAGCAGAGCTGTTAGCTTATAACCTTCCAGATGTCAAGTCACGCTTGCTGTCGGAACCACTCCGTCAGGCCCCTCGGCTTTTGCAAGCCAGACTCGGGGCCCTCTGCTTGGCCTGCGGGCCGCCCCTCCGTCCCTGCTCCCTCCAGCCAGTCCGTGTAGGGTGCACCACCTCTCCGCCCTTCCTACCCTCTTCCATGGGCCTCTCGTCTGCACTTGGCTCTGGAGACTCCATTCTGCCAGTCTTCTGGTGGTTTTCTGGGCTATTTAGGTGGGTGTAGGTGGAACCTAAGTGATCAGCAGGATGTGCGGTGAGCCCAGCGTCCTCCTACGCCGCCATCTTCCCCAACATTTCATTATTATAGCAGCCCTTTCTCTTGACAGGTATCTATTCACAGTAAATAATTTCTTATTCTGAGGGTAAATACGCCTGCATGTAAACTGAACTAATAGTGCTAGTTTTGCTGTCTTGAACAACACAGAAAAAAAAATCTCTTCCACCTGATAGTCCTTTCCGTATTACAATGTGAAACCTGTGCTCCATGACTTGTTTCTCTAGACTAAATTCTTCACATTTTTCAACTAGTTAAAATGACATTTTCTAGAAAAGAAAGACTTGGAGTGCCAAAGTGACATTTGGGACTTTTCAAATCCCTGATAAAATTAATAATTCGACCCTGGGTTGTTATTATTGCTCACCCTATAAATTCTACTTCATACAAATTGGTCTGTCCATATGTAGACTGTAGACTTTCCCACCTTTATGCTTATGTGCTTACCCCTGCCTAGAATTAACATTCATTTCCTGCCTATTCAAATCCTACCCATTCTTCATAATAACATATATTTAATACTATGTGTATAAAATATCTAACGTTTTACATGTGTTATATTATTTAACTTAATAAAAACTGTGAGGGACCCTGTCATTCCCAATTTCACAGACAGAGAATGTGATGCACATTATGCTAAAGGCACACAACGTGATAAATCCACATAGTTTCACTTTAACTACCTCATTGCCTTCAAAACCTCATTCATATGCTACCTCATAAAATACATTTTTTTTGTAGTAATCTTGTATCTCTTTAGGGACAGTAACCAAGGTCAGGGGATCTTTAGATAAGCTAAATCTATGAGATACCTTTGGAAAATTCATTTACAATGCTGTTGTATTAAAAAGGAGCATTCATAGGTTGAATATGGAAAAAGCAGCCAAGATTTAGAGTTTTCTAATCATGTGTTATAAATAAAGAGAATCAGGTTTAGAAAGGATTGAGAAATGAGCAAGATTCACTACTACAGGGATTACAGAATAAAACAAATGGCTAAAGAAGGACTTTTCAGAACAAAAACACGTATATAAAACCAGGTGCACTTTCATTTGTGCATCAGTTTGCTCAAAAGATAGAAAATAAAAATGCCAGATAGTGCAGGATAATAAAACTAAATTATCTGCTTTGTATTGTTGGCATCTATTCATAAGCTGGGTGTTTATTAAAAGCATATCTAATAAATTATAATTGAGCTCATATGATCAAGCTCACAATCAATATGGGAATGGACTCCAGAAAGGCATAGATACCCATGGGCATGATTTATTGGGAAACATGAATGTAATAATCTACCACAACCTGTTCTCTGAACCCAATGATTAAAGACTCTTTCATATGCGAACTACACTCACACTCTCCCAGAACCCCCAAAATATCTCGTCTTTTCATGGTGTTCAAGAAAATGAATTTGGTGCTATTAGGAAGTATGAATAACTTTTAAGACTGGAAAGCTTAATTTTGTCTAGAAAGATAGAACTCTAGAGTGAAAGAGGGGAGAAGACTAGAAAAGGAAGAGAAAATCAGCCCCTGACACCAGGGATGGATCTGGATACTAACATGTAGGCCACAGTGTTAGGAGCTGTCTTGGTATTTTCAGCTAGATTGCAGTATTCTTCTGGTGAAAATAAATAATTTCAGAGAACACAAACACAAGATAAAGACAGTTTGAAGCCATAATGAAATGAAACAGACAAAAAAAATCACCATTACATAATTGTGTCTAAGCACAAACAAAAACAAGATCATTATGATGAAAATACCCCTTTCCTGGCTAAAATTAACATCCACTAAGTACTTACCAGTGATAGCTTTAGCTTCACTCTAGTATTTCCTCCTTCTAGATAATATTAAGATATCAAATCTTTTTTTTTCATTTTTTTAAATGT
Source organism: Herpailurus yagouaroundi (assembly GCF_014898765.1). Taxonomy (NCBI): domain Eukaryota; kingdom Metazoa; phylum Chordata; class Mammalia; order Carnivora; family Felidae; genus Herpailurus; species Herpailurus yagouaroundi. Next base: position 6,195 of record NW_024422680.1, on the reverse strand, counting down.
TTTTATTTATTTTTGAAGGAGAGAGAGAGAGAGAGAGAGAGAGAGAGAGACACAGAGCATGAGCAGGGGAGGAGCAGAGAGAGAGGGAGACACAGAATCAGAAGCAGACTCCAGGCTCTAAGCTGTCAGCACAGAGCCTGATGCGGGGCTCGAACCCACAAGCTGTGAGATCATGACCTGAGCCGAAGGTGGCCATTCAACCGACTGAGCCAACCAGGTGCCCCAAGATATCAAATCTTAAAGTCACTTCTACCGCCTAAGAAAATTATATTTAGAGCAAAACCTCACTTCCTGGAATCCTCCCTCAAATTACAGAACACAAGCCCAAATTCTACAATAAGCAGTTTCTAATATCCACTTACTGAAATGCCCCATGATTTCCAATAGTGTTCATTCTCTCTCAGTGCAGTGAGTCGATAAATCCACCCTATTCTGTTAAAGGTGTATCATGGTGGTCTTTGGCTGGAGAACATTGGCATTGGCTCTGTCATACCTGAATTCCCTGATCTGCTCATCTTCATGAGGTCTGGGTGATATTGAGGCTTCGCAATTACAGCTACTCTTGATCTTAAGATCTCAAAACCAAAATAAGCAAACAAGCAAGCATCCACTCTATAAACGTAGACAAAGGCAGGATAACCATAAAAGCTGCTTGAATTCTTTCAAAAAGGGGAGGAGTGAGAGACTTTACTAAATGCCTCTCAGTAACGATTCTGAAATCTAGCTGAACGTAGGTTTACAGGGTCTCCTCTTCTAAGGGCAAGGAGTATTCCTTGATTAGCATCCTGTTCTGTTCCCTGCGAATGGTCCCTAATCTATTATTCTCTCTAGTATTGATTCTACTCTCTGAGTGTTTGGCTCTGCCCTCTGAAATGTGTTTCCATTTTCTTAAGAAATGGGTGCATTTGAAGCTGAATAGATTTTTGAAGTCTAATCTCTGCAAAAAGTTGATGGTCCAGAAGCTACTTTTTATTTTGGATTGTTTTTGATCTTTTGTATCCAAACTCACAACTATTGTAAAAAATTCTCAGTTTCCTGTGAATCTAATCATGGCTTATTACATGCTCTAAAAACCATATCCAAAATTCTTTGGGCTTGTTAGACTTCTGTGTAATAATATCTACAAGTTGTTGTTTTAGTTCCTTGCTTAACGTTCATGTATTCAGACATTAACTTCACATTTCTAAGGTCTTAACACTCTCAAATGATCCTTAGTATGAAGACATTTCTTTGAGAATCTTCTGTTTTAGGCAGGCAGAAGGGGTTTCATAAAGAGTTTTATTTTTTGACCCACCAATTCTCAGGTGCTCTATATTTCCTTAAAATTCTACTTGAAAACTAAACAGTTCTTTCTTCACTTTCTGTCTGTATTCCTGTACCTCTGTCTGTCTGACTGTGCAGCTAAAAGCAACCAGACAACTCTGTACATGTTCTCCTATCACTTTGCCACCACAGAACCCTCCTTCCAGCCTCCAGGAGTGGTTTTCTCACTGTCTTTTCAACTTTCACTAATGGTCTGTTCACTGTTTCTCTACCCTCCACTCTGTGCCAGTCACAAAATCAATGCCATATGTTTAGTGTTTTTGAAGGGTCGCATCCCAGATTTAAGTTCCAGTTTCTCTTTCAGTTACTTATACTTAAAACAACAACTAGTTATTTGCTTACTGTTCTACAGTCTGGGCTGAACTCAGATGGACGGTTTAGTCACATTGCACAGGTTCAGTCATCTAACCATTTAGGGCTAAGTGATCCAAAAATGCTAGAGCCACATGGCTGGAAGTTAGCTGGGGCTGTAGGTCAGGGTAGTTTGGTTCTCCTCCACATGGTCTGTTTTGACACATAGCCCGGGATTTTTACAAAGCGGTGGCACTCTTTCAAGAAAACAATCACCAGTGCTGAAGTGTTTATCAGGCCTCAGCTTGTATCATTTTTGCTGATGCCTATTTACCAAAGCAAATCACAGGGACAAGCTCATTTAAGTAAGCATATACTAAGAGATATGAAATATTAGTGGACACGAATGTAATCACCTACCAATTTTATCCATACGTACCTGGACAGTGGGTACTAATATTTTTTCTGGATTTTATATCTTACTTAAAATGAGATTTAATTAGCTTTACAATAAAGATATTAACATATATTTAATGTTAACATATCTTAATGAATTCTTTCCTATGTAATCATGTTGTTTCAAAGACAGAAGTAATACGTTTGGATTTGAATACATTTAAATGTTATACTTTATAATATATATGGTTAAAATTTACAAGGTGATTTATAGCTTGTCAAAACAATAAAGACAAATTTCCAATATTGTGCTGCTAATATTTACTAATATTCTTATTTATTTTTTTCTGTCTTCACCTATATGCTATGACACTGTACTAATATACTACAAGAATCTTCACAAATAGAAAATGCATGTAATTTCCATTTTACTTAAATACTGTACTTATGAAGAAGAGTCAACACAGTTATTTAGGAAAATTCATACTTGACCATTTTATTCAGTACTTATCTGATACTTTAATACATTTCAAAGTAAAATTCACACCATCATTCAAATTTACTTTATTTTCTGTCTTTCAAGAACAATGATTTCTCCATTAAATACTCTCCAAGAAACCCACTATGCATAACAATTTTAGAAGATCATATTGCCAATGTGTTGTAACTGTCTAACATTTTTAAAAGTCCCAACTAGAAAGATTTTCTTTTTTTCAGTGAAGTACCAAATAACACAAATGCTTTCAGGTGCTTAGACTAGCTTAAAATCTATGTATTTGCCTGTATCTTCTAGTAATTCAAATGTTTCTAGCCACATAAAATTTGGCTAAATTAACAAATCCTTTCAGTAAATATAGCAAATAAAATATTGTAAGGAACACCCTTTCTTCTCCATTCAACACTTAGATAACGTTTGAGGTCACATAGACTTTATTATGTTTATCCCACCATCCCTGCTGGTATTAATAAAAGCCACATTTTATTTAAATTAACCATCTCCATCTCTTCCTATAGGCTCTTGTTCAGACAAGGTGAGCATAGATAATAGTTTGCAGAGAGTAAACATGCAAGCCCATGAACAACAACAACAAAGAAGAATGAAATAAATTGTTTCTTGATGTCTTATACCTAGGCTCACTTAATCAATTATAATTATAAATCCTCCACAATTTTATTTGATGTATTTATTGCTGACACAGATAGCCACCAAGTAGGAAATCAGAAAATGGGGGAGAAAAAAAGAAGATAAGGCAGAATTTGTGATTTATTCTATTTCTTATCATGTATACATGAGTACTAATGAGGAAACGTATCACTGTCTGGTGCATGGATATGAGGGGATTGTGCTACTTCCTACTTACTTAGTTTCTAATATGTGAATGCATGTAGACATATAGGTATAGGAAAGGAGAAAATAGTGAGCAGAATAGAAATCCAGTACACCAATATCCCTTTCGATTTAATGAAGACACTGGACACATAAACAGTGCTAGAATCTAAAATTCTGTGTGGAAGTTTTACTGGCTATTTTGCACAAATACTTGTTTTGTTGTGTCATTTGGAAAGAAAACAATAGGGCTTAAGGGAGAATAATGTTTGACAACAAAAAAGATATAGGAGGGGCACCTGCCTGGCTTAGTAGAGCGTGCAACTCTTGATCTTGGGGTTGTGGGTGTGAGGACCACGTTGGGTGTAGATATTACTTAAAAATAAAATCTTGAAAAAAAGATACAGAATATATGGCTTACAATAAGAATCATGTCCGCTGAAAAAGTAGGGTCTGGCTATCTGAGACAGTATATTGAGCATGATGTGGTGAAACAGTAAAATGCTGAACTCTTGCTACTAGCCAGGAATAGGGATTATACTACATAAGCTTTATTGTGGATTTTATTATTGTTCTTAATGGAAATTTATTTTCAGAATCATCACAGTCGGGGACTTGACTTCCTGAAAATATAAAACAGGCAGATAATCACACTTCCCAATACTGTAACATACAAAAAAAACATATAGAGATAGAACCGAGTGCTCAAATTTAATGGAGGGAGAGATTGAGAGGGAGCAGGTAGAGCATGATACAGCCACTATAGGTTAGCAAGTAAACTGGGAAGACAGCAATGAAACGAATCCTTTGTTTTTACAGTTCCTCAGGTACTTGGACCAACTTAGAGAAAGTGTACATTAAATCAAATGAATATATACAATATTACCAAAGGATTCTAGTTCAAGATGGTGGAAAGAGCACAGCTCTTTGCCTCCCCTGGTCCTTATCTCATTTAGCTCAGAAAAAAAAATCCCATTTACCCAGTAAAATAACTACCATAATAAAGGAGAAGAAGGGGGGTTAAAAAGGAGGATGGGGTGGAGGCCACTGCAAGGCTGATAAAACATAAAAAGGAATATTTTCATGAATTTCTGAAATAGCCAAAGCAAAATGTGATAGTATCAGTAAATTAAAGCAGAGAAAACTCATACAAAACACTTGAAGACAACAGCTACAGCAGAGGTGGAAACTAATGTATTTGGCAGAATGCAACAGAACCCAGGATCAAATTCAGGCTTCCAGGAGGCAAACAGGAGGGCATGAGAGGACTGTGAGGCAGATAATTATGGACAGAAATTGTCAGACTACCCTAAGAACTGTCAGGTCAGTCAAAACCTCTCTTCCATGGATGCAAGGCTTCAGGCTGCAACATTTAATTCCCCCTGGAGTTCAGAGAAAGGATGAGTAAGAGTGGGAGATGTACCCCTGAGAGGGTACATAGTGTGGGTTTTGGAAAGGGGTGAGAAAAAGGGCAGATTCTAACATTGCTGTGGAGTACCACAGAGAGTCCAAGAGTGAATAAACTGAACATTTATCCACATAAGAAAGGAAAAAGATATATACATGTATATATATGTATACATATATATACACATATATAGGTGATTTTCATTATATATATATGATATATATATATATTTAGCATATATATATATATGATATATATATTTAGCATATATATATATATATATAT
>NW_024422680.1:0-1065 GCF_014898765.1 Herpailurus yagouaroundi | reverse complement strand
ATATATATATATATATATATATATATATATATATGCTAAAACTAAGTAATTAAGAAATCATTATTTTCTTTGTTGTTATTTTAGGATTCCTAGTCTCAAGCTAAAGGAGGATTACTCTCTTTTGAAAGTTATTCTTTTTCCTTTTGGCAAGCAGAAGAATCTAGTTTACACAGTGGTCCCTGAGTAACTTGACAGAGGGGCCTTGGTGTCAGGTCTGGAACTGTCTATTTATTCTTCCAAGGGCAGTGATAAGATAGAGATAATAAAATAAAGTGGATAAAGAATCATGAATTGAAATAAATTTTCTGGATTATAGATTGAGCTTCTTTACTTTAAATAATCTATTTCATATTTGTTAATCCTCTTGCTTAATTCTGTCTAGAGTGGGAAATAGTGGGTATGGATGAGTTAAACTAAAGGGCAGGCAAGAGATTTTGAACAGGAAGGTTTTGGAAGTTTTAACAGCTTGTTTATAATACTGGAAATTCTTAGAACAGAAGGTACATAATTTTTAAAGGCTAACATGAATGATTCTGTTTCCCCTTATACTTGTTCCCCTTCATCAGTATGGATAATCACAAACTGAATAAATAAGAATATATGTTCATAATACTGTTAGAATCTGTTATTGTAATGGTATAAATACTGTTAATCAGATGAAATTGTATGACCTAAAAACATAAGGAAAATCACAGAGACTTCATTTGTCCATCCATTTCCTACACAAATAACTACATTGATAAATAGAAAAGGATATAAAGATTGGTGTGTGAAGACTGTAGTTGACTCTTCCCGGTACATATTTACAAGTAAATTGTCAACTTTTAGCTTTACTTTAAACTGGGTTGTCATTGAAAGATTATGTTATGACTTTGCTGTCCATTTATTATTTTTTTTTAATTTTTTTTTTCAACGTTTATTTATTTTTGGGACAGAGAGAGACAGAGCATGAACAGGGGAGGGGCAGAGAGAGAGGGAGACACAGATACGGAAACAGGCTCCAGGCTCTGAGCCATCAGCTCAGAGCCTGACGCGGGGCTCGAACTCACGGACCGCGAGATCGTG
>NW_024422679.1:0-15970 GCF_014898765.1 Herpailurus yagouaroundi | reverse complement strand
GCTGAAGTCGGACGCTTAACCGACTGCGCCACCCAGGCGCCCCAATGTCCATTTATTATTTTATAAAGATCTTTAACATATTTATTTAGATTAATTCATATACCACCAAACTGACTCTTTTAAAGTGTGCAAGTCAATATTTTTAGTATACTGAGAAGTTACAAGATGAGAACTAAAAATGGAACATTGGTTTTAGTGAACTAGAAGTCATCAAGGATCTTGTCAAGAGCAGTGTCCATGGAATGGTAGGGAAAAAAAGACGGGTGGGTTTCAGAGAGAATGAAGGAGAGAAACTGGAAAACTCTCAAGTATTGAAAACCCTTTCAATAAGTTAAATTGTGTTGTAAAGGAGAGCAAGAAATAGAACAAGTAGAAGAATAAATAGGGTCAAAAGAAGGTTTATTTTTGAACTTGGAAAATTAAGTATATAGAGAAGTTCATAAATTGACACTAAAGTGTTACAAATGAAACTACAAATATTATTGGTTTTTTTTTCACTCTAAATTCTGAGAGCATAATATATACTTAATTTTTGTTTATTTTATTCCACATAGCATTCTTTCTACCTGATGTTGATAATACCAAACTTTCATTGTGATGTTTTTCTCTTTTGATATCTTACTTACTAATAAGACAGTGAAAATACTGTTTTTCCTTCTTAAGAAAAAATACTTAAAAAAAAAACACTCTGGATTTTAATTCACAGCATTATGTCCCTGCTGAGTCTTAAATAAAGGAAAAAAAGAAAGAAAAAGTTCTAAATAAAATTCTAAGAATCAGTAATCAGGCAATTGTAATCAATTTTCCAAAACACATGAAAAGGAAGCCATCAATGTATTTTGCAACTCTTGCAGACTCTAGACTGATATTGATTTCTTTATTGATTTTCTTAATATTTTCTGGGGAGTATTATATGTGCATACTAAGGTATTGGCATTTTAATATCTTTCTCTGGGGAAAAATGAATGCAAGTTTTTGTTAAAAAGAAATGCTAAGTAATTGCACATCAACTTCAATACAAACAGGTAAATGAAAGGTTGGCTGCTTTTGTTTATTGCGACTCATGTGTCTCCTGAGGCTTAGTTTCCCGGTAATCATTTTAAAAAGGCAAGTGTCTGTAGATTATTTACCTCTTTACAAGACTTTACAAGATCTTATAGGCACATGCCCCTTTTATTAAAACCTGATCATGATGTGCTAAATGTCAACAAAGTCATTTAATCTTGCAGCACCATGCATTTTTTATAATGGTTCCTTTTAGGGCTTTTACCAAAATGTTTAGCAGGCCCATCTCACAACTGTTTTGAAAGAAGTATGTTAGACTATGAATAGAAAAGCAGCAATGGATTCTTGTCTTCACTCTATTTGGTGTCTGCTTTTTGGGCTTGAAGATAATTAATAATGGCAAATGAAAAGCCAGAAAATAGGCTGTCATGTTCTATTTCTGAAAAATCTCCTTGACATTAATGTCTTTTCAAGCTCTGTTTTAAAAAATACTTCCTCATCTTGCCATTGTTTCAAGATGACATGATAGTAATAATATTTTTGGATATTAAAAACAACAAAAACATTCAAAGATGTGTAATGAAAAGTATTATTGGAGAAGGCATTTTGTGATCAAAAAATAATATTTAGGTAAAAGTAACTTTTCCCAAAATATTGGAAACTTAATTTTTAAAGAACATCATTTATGAGTCAATATATAGATGCATATATAAAGACAATGTATCCTAACTGAACTAGAAAAATTATCAGATAGCTATTAGATATTGACCTAAAAATTAACATTTGCTCATTTTTAAAAATACAGCTTTCATGAAAGTAGTGCATAAGTTTATACTTAAATATTGTTAAGGAAAATCTTCTTCATAGATCTATTTCAAGTTTCAACCATGATAATGCTTGCAGATGATAGAGTAGATATATCATAAAGTAATTTATCTGTAATTTCTCATATGGAAAACAATTTTAAAAAATCATGAAGTTAATATGATGTTTTCATAGTAGGTGGAAATGTGTAATTGTCATTTATTCTTTAGAATAGAAGGCTACCCTATTATTCCAGACAAGACAGAAAATGCTGGGAAGATAATCACCCTGCCTTGAGAGGTACCTTATCCTTCATCAGATGTGAAGGTGAATATGACTTCTCCTGATTAGAATAAGAATAGATTTCTCAAAAACAAAACCAAAGGAAACCATAGCAAACCTTAGTTAGGGTCATTTCTACAAGCAATCACTTAGAAAATAGACCTATTTTTATCTATTTTTGTTAATAAATCCTGAAATAATGATAGAATTTTGTTTGACTTAAGACAGATCATAACTGTTATGTTCTTTGCTTTTGAAAATAAAAATCTGTTCCTAAATTGTGAAGAAAAATCAATGACATCCCTCACTGTTTTTATTTTTTATTCCTAATATGTTCACAGAATGAAAATATGTTATGCAAATGATAAGAAGTAATGGTTTAGAAATAGAGGTTTTGTAGGTCCCAAGATCGTACCTGTATTTCTTACTCCTATAACTCCTCAGGCTGCATGCAAACCCATTCTAAAATGTTTCTTGTTAACTTTTAGAAAGATACATACATATTAACATATTGCACATTTACATCTTAAGACAGTCCATTCAATTCAAGTTGCATATTCAGAAGACTACTGTATTATAATGCCTCAGTCTATATATAACTACTAAATTAAAAGACTACTCACGCTATGCAAGAAATGAGAACCCACTTGAACATTATATTACTCCTGTAGAGAAAATAAATGATAGAATAGTAGCTGAACTTGCAACAAATAGTTACATAGTTAAGATGATATATTTTGTTTATATAGTTTTCAACATTTAAAATAAGCTAATTACAAAACACAAAACAGGCAATTACCATTACAGAGAAAAATATAAATATGAAAAAATTTTATTTTTACTTTTGTAAAAAGTTCATCAAAAAAACTTGGAATAGGGAAGAAATCTGAAAGAAGAATAGGAAATGAAAACAGACACAATATCCTCATCTTTAGGAAAGTAGAGGCACATATTAATTTTGACAGTCATGAAGAGATGTGTTGACATGGTGTTAGAGTTGTGCAGGTAACTAACAGAGGGCCTAAAACCAAAGTTGGTGAAGGAGGCTGCCTATGGAGATTTGGATGAGAGTTCAGAAAAGATACAACTTTTAATTCCAAGCTTTTGAGTATTATTTTAAGTGCATGAAGGAGTTGATTTTATTACATCATAAATGGTACGAGGGTAGGCCTTTTCATGCTGGTTTATCTGCATCCAGAATGGTGCTTAGCACAAGTAGGCCCTCAGTACATATGTGTTGGACGAAATAATTGTGGAAAATTTGCCATTACTTAACTGTAGGTTCTAAACCCATCTTGTCACTCACTACTTGGACAAGTTGCTGGAATTTTCATTTAGGTTTGTTTGTTTGTTTGTTTGGACAATTTGCTGGAATTCTCATTTAGGTTTGTTTATTTGTTTGGTCCTTGGGTAATTTTGTACAACAGCAGGGTTGAATACTTGTAACAGAGACAATTGGCTTACAAGACCTAAAATATTTACTATCTGATCATGTACAGGAAAATTTTTCTGACCTTTGTCCTAGAGCAAGGTAAAAAAGGAAAGAAAGGAGAGTTCATATTTCTCCGGGCATGTGTAAGCAGGGCAGCTGTGTGTATTTGCAGAATTGTTCTAATTGAAAGATGCTAATTTGTCACAGACCTGGTTCAGCCCTCAGGGTGGACTACGGGATCCCAGCTACATGACATCCATAATTAGCACACTCAGGTCACCCTGCAGATAGAGCAAACTTTCAGGTCATATGAAAATGTGGACCCTTGGGACCGAGGCAATGAGGAGGATCCTATCTAAACAACATGCAGTTTTTGGGTGCCTCAGAAGTAAAGAGCCAAAGTAAAGAGGTTGAGGGTTCTCTCCTGGTTCTGTCTCATCTGGGAGTTTTAACTATCATGGGGCTTAGAACCTGGGGTGCTTAGATCAGTCACATGAAGGGAAGAGATGGTCACTGAACAACACTTGGGATTGTATGGTGTATGGAAATAGTCTCATGGTTTTGGAGAAGTCAGGTAGGAGCAATGGAAAACAATGAGTAAAATAAATTTAAAAACAGTGTCAAGTGATTACATGGTAAACTAATCCACAGATTGAAAGAAAAAAGAATAAGATGCACCTCCTATATGCTACATACACAAAACACTTGGAAATTTTGTGTAAATTAAAACATACATGTGGACTTGCAGATTTTTCTGCAAGATTTTTCTGGTGGGAAATAGTTATAGTGACCATATCAGTGCTTTGGATCTACCAGAAGTTGGATATATAGATCTATTTTAATCAGGCCAGCAAAACAATAAAACCTTTATTTCAGTGGGACTAGTAGGAAAGCAAAAGGTATACCAGAGTGCTCACTCTGTAAAGCAAGGAATTGCAAATTTGGAAGACATGAGTATATTAAAGATGTCTTCCAGCAAACTAGCTTATGTCATACTAGCTTTTTCAGGGATGCATTAAGTAAACATTTAAGTGCCTCCTAAGGGCATCATGATCATTGCAGAGGAGAATGGTATTTCAAATATTTTTGCATCCTAAAAATTATCATATTAAATTGATTAAAACAAGAGTGAGTTTTATAAAGTGATTCTGGACCTAACTACTTCTCCAGTCTTCTCATTTCTCACTCCCTTTTCCCATCATTGTTAATTTCTTAATGTTTCAGCCCAAATTTCTTAATGTTTCACCATAACCTATACAATCCTTTGCATCCCTCTGTGATGGCAAATAGTAAATGCAGTGGGCTGGCATTGTTAATTTACTTATTTCGGGATCTCCTGTTTTCTACAGGTCCAAGGTTAATTGATTAACCTACAACAACATCGATAACAACAAAAGTTACCCCCAAATCATCCCTTCATGCATTCATATATATCACTGTATATCTTACAGTTTAACTGTGAATTTCATAGTGTTTAAAACTAAAGGAAGAAGGAAAGCCACTGAAACCATATTCCCCTTTTGTATGGAAGGTGATCATTTCCTGAGTGTTTAAACACAGATACTGTATTTAATCCTCACACCAGCAATAGTAGGAATTATCATCCCCTGTTTTACAAACGTGGAAACTGTAAACCAGTGAAGCCAAATAACTTGCCCAAGGTCACAAAACTAGAAAGTGCTATTACCTGGACTTATGCCAAACTCTTTTGATTTTCTTCCAACACTCTTTCCATTATATGTGGATATGTGCCAATCTGAACTGAAATGCTGTGAGAGAGAATGCTTGTAGCTGGATAATCTGTATATGTAATTTGAGATTCACGTGTAGCTCAATAACATTGTATGTTTGCTGGAGAGAAAGACATGGTAAGTGGGTAGGTCCTACTGGGAAGGGCCGACTTAATTGTGATTCTGGGGCAAAGCTTTTGTACTGAAACTAACAATTCCTTGGGTAATGTCATTAGAAGTTTATGCAGCTGAGAAAGTGGTGTCCTTGGGAAACTTCTCTAAAGAGATACCTTGGTTTTATTAACTTCATTACGTAATTAATACTCTAGTCTGATATCAAGTATGAGGTTTCTGAAACTTTGCAAAGCAATCCGATTAGTATTAATTCTGTTGCTGTTTGGTGCATGTCTTATTTGTTTTCCTATTTCTACAATTCCCAGAAGGATTTTTTTTTCCCTGTGAGCCGAAGATGTTTATGGAAAATCTTATTTTAAAAAAGTCACAGATGTAGCTATGTGCAAGTGAAAAATGTATCACACTATCATCTTTTGTCAGCATGAAGACATAAGCCATTGTGGGAAAAAAAAAAGGAGAATAAGAAGTAGGCAAACAGGCAAACCAAACCTGGAAGTGATCAACATCAAACTGTGTGAACATTTTGAAGAGATTTTTAAAAAGTGATAAAATAACATGACATATAGGAATTCCATTAGTCTAAGTATATCTATATTGTTTCCAAAACTATCTCTTTACTCATTCTTTGACTCTCAGTACTTTATTATCAGTATTGTAACATAGTTTAGCAAATGAGAAACCAATTGGGCATGTATACAAAAATGTGACTAAGGGAACATCAGATTGGGGCATATGACAGAAGTCTGTCACTCTGAAATTACGTAAAGGAGACGTCTGTTGCAAAGCCCTGATCAATGCTTGGAAGTCATGTACTTTGCTTTTCAGACTTTTGGAGTCACTCCACTTCTATTATATCTAACAAGATGAAGCTGACTAGCTATGAGTTTATAATCCATGGAGAGAGGCCAATGGTCCTCTAAAGCAAAGCAAGTCACAATCAAAAAGCCCAGACTCTAGGGACAGATAAATTGAGCTTAATTTTCCATCTTGCTCATTTGTCACTTTACTTTGGTTTGGTGACTACTTCTCTCAGAGCCTTGGTTTTTACACCTGTAATAATAATTTTAACAGTAATAATAATAATAATAATAACAGTGACAATGTTAACCTTTCACATATTTTGAGCAATTACTGTGTGTGAGGCATTTTTCTAATTTCTTGGCAACTCTTTGTGGCAGGTACTGTTATTATCATACTGTACAGAAGAGGAAATTGATGCAGAGTTAACTATCATAAATCATCTGAGTCATTGTCTTAGGAAGTGGAAGAGATAGGATTTATACCCAGGTCGTCACTTTCAAGAGGTTTTGTGCTCAATCACTATATTATGCTGCTTTTTGTTACTACTATCTCAGTTTGTTTGTCTGCAAAATGGTATCATAAAATCCCTACCTCTTTTATGAAGATTAAACAACTCAATAACTGTACAGTATTTAAAACAATTCCAGACCCATAGTGAAACTTTATAAATGTTTGTTAAGTAAATGAAATAAAATTTGTCCAATTACAGTGCTGGCACTTAGTGAAACAGGCATTCTTACCCACTGAGTATATATCTAGATTCCTCACTCTAAACCACTACATTTCTGCTTCCTGACATTGCTTTTAATTAAAGCTGCTTTGCACAGATATGCGATACTATAAATAATATGTAAATTCCTGGTGTATAAAAGTATTTAACAAATAATAGCATTCATTATTGAGCATCCCAGAATGTCATATCTGACTTGATAAAGTCATTGGTTTAATTATTTATAATAATAATAATATTAGTTGAGCCTTTACTGTGCATCAGGGACTCTACTAAGACTTTTCATATGTATTAACTCATTTTTTTTCACCAACTACACTGAGAAGGTACTATCTTAATAAACTAAGGAAGGAGAAATTAATAAATTTGCCCAAATTGCCAAACATTCTACGTAGAAGAGCAAAGATATGAATTCAGACTCTTGGCTGCAAATTCTTCCCTTTTATCCACTTCATTATATCACTATTTCACTCTTGTGGAATGCATTCTGACAACACAATTTGGTAGAAAGACTCTAGACCATGTATTTTAGATTTGGATTTGCTATCAAATAACTGTAACTTTAAACACATGACAGCCTTTTTTCAGCACTCTCATCTGTAAAACAAAATCATTGAACTAGATCAGAAAGCTTTTACTTATTATTTATTTATTTATACAACAAATACATATTGAATATCTGGCATGTGCTAGGCTCAGTGCTAAATTATACCTCACCAAGATACGTATGCAAAGAATCCATTCTGCTAAATCAGTGGTTCAGAAATTCTTCTTTTAAGAATATATGTTGAAGTAAAACTGCCTTGGGATCTGATGACTACTTTACCTTCAAAACATTATTGTCAGTGAACACTGCTGTTACCATCATTATTGCTGTTACTGGCATTGGAGTGGAGACTGCAGACCACTTGTATAGAATTAAAAATAAGAAAAAAAATTCTCCAACTTTCTTCTCTACATGCTGTTTCTGAGGATGTGATTTTTATTACATCCTAGGAAAAAAATTAGATTGCCATGGTTATAGACCATAATTTAATGACCCCTTGTGTTTGCTAGTCTGTAGTATTTGACTTTCTGTTCATTTACAATATACTCTACTGGCACGGAGTCAGTAGCATTTGTGAGTTCTCCTAAATTCTACACATTTTGGCTTTATGTAATGGCATCTTTCTATCTCAGATTCGCTCAAAATTTGTTTTCTATCTGAGCCTTTAATAGTTCAGTGATAAATAAGATATATGTATATATGCTTGAATGTTTGAACCAGAGCAGACTGTGATAGGGATTGTGCTATCTTTTATCCACAGTTAATTTTTGTGGAGCTCTTTCTCACTGATTAAGAATTGTTTAATATGCATTTAAGAAGTGCTAAGTCTTAATATTGCCTATGTTTTAAGTGCATTATATATGTATATATAATATTTGACTAAATATGATGATATGACAAATTTAGAAATGATATAAGCAGTCATTGATTTAATAAATTTTTGCCTAATTTTTTTTTCTTCCAAGTTTTTATTTAAACTTCAGTTAGTTACATTCAGTGTAATATTAGTTTCAGGTGTAAGACTTAGTGATTCATCCCTTACATACAACAACCAGTGCTCATCACAAGTGCCTTTCTTAATACCCATCATCGATTTAACCCATCCACCTGCCCACCTCCCCTCCAGCAACCTTCAGTTTGTTCTCCACAATGAAGAGTCTGTTTTATGGTTTGCCTCTCTCTCTTTTTTCCCCATATGTTCATCTCTTTTGTTTCTTAAATTCCACATATGAGTGAAATCATGTGATATATGACTTTCTCAGTCTTTACATGTACTAACTTGCTCAATCTTAGCACAATTTTAAAATGATATTTTGGCATAAACTATATTTCTCAAAGAGATGCAGTTGCCCAAATACTTTTGACTTGAAAGCAATAATTTTCACTTTCCTTTAGAAAGGAGTCTTCCATTATCGAGGAGAAAACTTACCTAAAATGAGCTAAAGCTAATTAGAAATTTTGCTGACTCTAGTTACAAATGACTCTTAGAAATCGCCTTGCCATAAGTAAATCCAGATTTAAACTAGTCTTTCTCTCTGACTCCCCTTCTCCTTCCATCTCTGAATCTCTTCCTTGGCTGTTTCCCTCATGAAAGCCTATTGTTTTATCACTTAATTGCCCTTAGGAATGCCCAAAAGAGGGTCCACAATATGTGCCACACTATCAATTCTCCTAGAGCAGGGGTAGGGATGGGAGGAGGTGGACAGTAAGATGGAGATGGTTGGTCACATCAGTTAGAAGGAAAGCCATTCTGGAAAAGAAAAGAAGGTTCTCTTATGAGAAGAGGGCAACAGAGATCCTAGGCAGGTGACAGACAAACAGAGAAAACAAAAGCAAACATCACTACGTCTTTACATTTGATGTCACTTACATTAATTTTCTGTAAACACTCATAAAGCTTATATTAGGACATGCTTCCTTGATTGACAACAAACACATTTAATGATAAATATGGAGGTAATTTTCTATTAAAATTATTGGTAGATTGAATTTTATTCTTCTGCTTCTGATTATTTTTCATCATTCTGGCTCACTCAATTTTCGCAGTCATTTATCCTTCTTTCTTTTCCATCCTAGAGGAGTCAGACAACAATGAATGGGGAAAGAGTTGTATAGAATTGGCAGGACTATCGTTGATTTTTTCTTTTATTTATTTTTTTTTCACTGTTTGCATTTTTAAGCAACTCAAATACCTAAGTGTAAAACACAATAATTGCATAAGATTGGGCAATGATTCAAAATACTTTGGAAGTCTTGGTCTTCAGACTTAGCTGTTGAAATTGAGTTGGTCAGTGGCAATGTACATGCTTTGTAGAGGAGTCATGATTTCATTAAATTCTACATTGATAATCCTTTTGTGAGATATTCTCATTCTGGGATCATATAGTCACATACACTTGAGTTTCCTTTGTTCAAAATCCCATGAAATATAGTCTATAAGTGAATGCTTTAAAGATAGGTTTGAATCAAAATGTTAGAATTTGATAGGTGAGCTAGTCAAATATTGATGTAAAATATTGGATTAATTTAAGAAAATATGGCATCCAGTTAATTAGCCTTGTATTTATTTCTCCAAGGAAACAGATTTATTCATCATCTTCCACCATTCTGCCCTTGAAACAATGGAAACAACAACAATCTCATTAGGATCAAAGTCATACTTATTTTATGAATTCAAGGAGATGCCCTCATGTCAGTGTAGACTGATAACTAATAGCTGGATATGAAATATATATTTTTTATTTTACAGGATACAGGATTGGCACAGTCTCAAGTATACAACCTAACATTTGGGGTGCCTGGGTGGCTCAGTCGGTTAAGCGTCCAACTTCAGCTCAGGTTATGATCTCACTGTTGGTGGGTTCGAGCGCCACATCAGGCTCTGTGCTGACAGCTCAGAGCCTGGAGCCTGCTTCAGATTCTGTCTGCCTCTCTCTCTGCACCTCCCTCCTTGCACTGTGTCTCTCTGTCTCTTGAAAATAAATAAATGTTAAAAAAAAAAATAATACAGCCTAACATGATAATGCAGAAATAGAGAAAAACACATCTTCCTGCTAGTTCGAAGACTGAATTTGAAGAAAGTCAGTGTGTATCTAAGCAATAATCAATCTCTCCATCAGAGCCTTTAAGGATCAAGGACTGCATCTTTATGAATGACTTTTTCTTTACTAGAAAAGGTAAAGGTCAAGTTAGATGACATCTTGTGTAGCTTGAAGACAGGTTTCATTTTGTTTGTTGATTGTTTGTTTTAAGAAAAGCACACACATACACACACACATACACACACCACACATTGCTATGGGATTTTAAATGATTGTAAAAAAAAAAATCCTGCAGCAAGCTGATGGAGATCTTCCACAAAGCATAACATGTGCTCATATTTTTTTTCTTAAGATATGTTTAGACAAATTAAATCAGGCTGAAATTAACAACAAAGCCAGTTCTTTAGAGGGAAAGAGACCAGAAAAGAGAAACTTAAGGAGGTTATGTATAAGAGAGGATATGTCTCCTGGTGATAATTTGTGTTTGATAATAAATTTATTACTTATTCCAAGAATATATGAGATGGCTTACAATTTAACATTCCTTCATATTTTTGTCAGGAGAAAAAAATCACCTGTTCCCAAGTTGATGTGCATGAGTAGAGTTCTTTTTCACATTATATTTGCTCTCCAATAACCAGAATAGGTGACATTTAAAAAACTTCCCAGGTGGTTTTGAAATACAACATTTCCACCTCCATCACTAGTAAAGGAACAGAGTTAATGAATATTCCTCTCTGGCACTATAACCTTGATTTAGTTTTCTGGCATCTGTAACCAAAAGGAAAGCATATTGTATCTGTATGCTGGTTTCAGACAGTTTTTCTGAAGTTGTGTTAGATTAGTTTGTGTCTAAGGGATATTCTATAAAATGATGGGTTTTATGTTTAGCTATGGTTTTTGACAAAGATTTAAAAATGCTTCTATAGCACACGTAATGTGTAAAAAAAATTCAGGCTACCATCTCAGATGTACAAGACATCTAACTCTTTTATTTTGTAATAACTAAACTAACATCTATTTTGGAGGTCCCATTATTTATGACAAAAATAAATGTAAGTTGATTCAATTCTAACTTCATTTCTGGATAGATGTGCTTAATATCTTTTGGAGTGGTATAATGACATAGGTTTTTTGAGTTACGGGGATTACATAATCATTGTTCTCATATGTCAAAACTAACATTCTCTGGATGTATGTCCTCTGATCTTTCCCTCTGTTGTCAGTTTATTCAGAGAATCTCGATGTTTGTTATTGACTTCAGGTCAACAACTCTGCTACTATTCAGCCCTTTCTGTACTCTTTTATGGCTATAAAATCTTAGTGTGGTTTTCTCTAAGGCACTTTGCACTTTTGTTATAGTCCAAAAAAGGCAAAGGCTTTCTATTCCTCAAGACATTCTGATTTTCTCAGTACTGTGTCAGAATGAATGGAACTGTGGGATGATAACTGAGGCCATTTCTATATTAGACTCGAGAGGGATCTGTGAGTATGAATTCATTTCTAGGCATTAAGTGGGAAATAGGGCACAGTTTCTTGGTGCTTTTGAATCCTTTAACCTATCTGATATGTCCATTGTTTCTTTGTGATGACATCTACTCATTCCTACCTTTCTTTCTATCAAACTCTTTTTATGGTATGAGTTTCAAAATTCAGAACAAAAATTGGCTACTTTATATCTCTCTTCTTCTGTGATATTATTTTTTATTTTTTTAGTGTTTATTTATTTTGAGAAACAGAAAGAGAGAGCAAGGAAGGGAGGGGCTGAGAGAGAAAGAGAGGAAGAGAGAATCCCAAGAAGGCTCCATGCAGAACCTGTTGCAGGGCTCAGACTCACAAACCATGAGATCATGACCTGAGCCGAAATCAAATATCAGACACTTAACCAACTGAGCCACCCAGGCACCCCTGTAATATGCTTACTGTAAAGCAAAGTCTGTCATAAGTTTTATATGTTCAAATAGAGAAGGATTACTGATGAACAGGAAATATTGGCAGACAATGTTAGTAGCTTCAAATAAAATCTTACATTTATAAACTAGATGTTTTGTTATGACAAAGTGTACCATTAGATTATAGTTCAGACTTTGTAGACTTCTCTTACCTTCTCAAATCAGATTCTGCTGCATGGGTTCTTTTGGGAATCACTACTACTCATCAGCATAATGGGTCCTAAGATGAGTGGAAATCCCACCTCTTCCCACGATATGCAGAAATGAAAGAAACCTTAAGGAAAATTGCCTTCCAACAACCAGACTGAGCCCTTGGGATATGGGCAGGTAAAATAGAAGGCAATTGGTTGTCAGGAAGAGGGGTTCATTGTTTTCTATACAAAAGCTAGCAACCATTCTATCAATTATATATTGAGTTATAAAACTATTTGATATATCACAAATAAATTAACATTCATTTCATGTGAATTTTAAACTTTTTTAAAATTTTACTTTGTTTAATGTTTATTTATTTATTTTGAGAGAGAGAAAGAGAGCATGGGTACGTGTACATGCATGCACTCAAGTGGGGGAGCGGCTGAGAGAAAGAATCCCAAGCAGGCTCTGCACTGTCAGCCCAGAGTGCCTCACAGGGCTTGATCTCACAAACCATAAGATCATAAGATCATGACCTGAGCTAAAATCAAGAGTCAGATGCCTAACCAACTGAGCCACTCAGGCACTCCTAATTTTAAACTTCTGAATAAAGTTTCTATATTAGGTAAATTTATCCCCTATAATTTTGGTTCATATACTTTATTATGTTATGGAAGTCATCTTTAATTTAGAAGACTTATTTTGAAAAGGCAAAAGAAGTTTTTCTTCTTCCTCCTAGTAGGATTTGATCCAGCATTTGACAGATAATTTCTTCCAGGGCAATATAACATAAGCTTCTGTTGGAATTATAGAAGTTTTAGAATTGGAAAGTGTTCTTAAAAATGATCTTCTCTATTCTCTTAGTCCATTTAGGCTGCTGTGGAATTTCTTTTACAAGGGCACTAATTCCATTTATTAGGGCTTCACCCTCATAACTGATTAAGCTCCCAAAGGTTCTGTACACTAATACCATCTCCTTTAGGAGTTAAGATTTCACCTCATGAATTATAGGAGATCACAAACACTTTTAGACCGTGGCATTCTCATTATGTAAATCAGAAACCATACTACCAAGTAGTTTCTCGCCCAAGAAAATTTATTCAACATGTGTTTATTGAGTACTAGTAATATGCTAGGTACTGTGCCAAACCACAGGACAAACCTCCCCAGGGCTTCTCACTATGGAATTACACATCTGGCAAGGATGTTTCAATAAGAACATCATCATCTGTACTTTGTTAAGTGTTAATTTTATAAAAAGTAATTCATTCTTTAAAAATACAGAGCAGGGGCACCTGGGTGGCTCAGCTGGTTGAGCGTCTGACTTCAGCTCAGGTCATGATCTCACCCTCCATGATTTCGAGTCCCATGTCTGGCTCTGTGCTGAAAGCTCAGAGCCTGGAGCCTACTTCAGATTCTGTGTCTCCCTCTCACTCTGCCCCTCCCCTGCTCATGCTCTGTCTCTCTCTGTCTCAAAAATACATAAAAAATATTTAAAAGTTTTTTTTTTTTTAAATACAGAGCAAACAGAGATTAAAAAAACTTGAGCTAGGGGTGCTTGGGAGGCTAAGTTGGTTAAGTGTCTGACTCTTGATTTTGGCTCAGGTTGTGATCTCAGGGTTTGTAAGATGGAGCCCCACATCAGGCTCTGCACTGACAGCACAGAGCCTGCTTGGGATTCTCTCTCTCCCTCTCTCTGCCCCTCCCCCCCAAATAAATAAACAGCATTAAAAATATACTTAAAAAAAAAAAAACTTGGGCTACATATTTTTCAATAAGACAGTCCTCCTCAGAGAAAACTCCTGTGAGAACTAGTCTTAGGAACAAAGTGTGTTCCTCTCAGTGGTACAGATTTGAAGATTATTCTTAATTACAGCCACTGCTCAAGTGAGAGAATATATGTGATCACTTCTTTTCCTTTTAGATTATTTTTTTCTACTCCAAAGACACAGATTATGCTGTCCAGCTGTCTAGAATGTTAGGACCAGATTGGAAGTCTCATTTTTAGATTTCTTATGTAGTTGAAAGGGATACATTCTTACTTTGAGGGGAGCAACTTTAGGGGAATTTGTATAACTTGTGTGGACCTGAATGATACATGGAAATGTTTTCCATAGACAATATAGAAAAAAAAAGTCTCAAAATAATATCTTTATTATCCTTGTTTAATTGTATTTTTCTGGTTCCAAAATAGTATCACTCCGACGTGGATTATTTTAAAAATTAGGAAATGAAAATAAGAAAATATCATAAAAATTGCTCATAATTCTGTCAGTGAGAAAACTATATTAATATGTTTTATAATGTACTTTGGTAATATTTTTCTATACACATGGTCCTTTTAAAATCACTATGATCATACTATAGATATTTTTGGTCTTTTTTTCACATTATTTATATTATCAATTTTGTCTATATTAAGTAATTTTCTACAGCATGGTTTTAATGTCTGAATAATATTTCATTATTTGTCTGCCATGGATTATTTAAACTACTTTTTTCTAGTTGCATTTTCAGATCATATTATTCCCATTTTATTTCTTTTTTCAAAGGGCAAAATCATTGAAAGAGTTTTAGAAACACAGGACCATAGGTTTTTAAAATCTTTCTGGCAAGGCATTTTCCATTTTCTTTTTCTATTCCCTTATCTGTTTACTATCAATTGACAGAATGTTAATTTTTTATAAAAAGTAATTATGGCAGCATCTCTTTCCGTTTTAAATAAGCAGAAACTTATTGGAAAAATTGCTGCTTTTTCTTTCTTTTTTCTTTAGAAGGAAAATGTAATTTGTGTTTTAGTCTTTGGTTCTAATTAGTAATTATCATGAATTACCAAAGGCAATTTGTATTTCATAGAAATATTTTCTAAGCTGATCCTAAAGTAGATACATGGAAACTTATGGCACTCCTCTTTGGTGCTCTTTGAATACTAGAGTTTTGCTTCAACCAAAATATGTTAACTTTAATAATTTATTCTACCTTCCAAAATACTTAAATTGTTATGTGTAACAGGACAATAATTGTACCAAAAATGAGTTCTGATTCAATCACCTGAAAACATACCTGTCCAGCCAAGCAAAGAGTTCATTTTGTAAACGAGAATGAAAAGCACATCAATCATGACATGTCAGGAAGAGAAGAAGGAGAAACAAACCAAAGACTAGAAACAAACTTGGAGACCTCTATAGTCAGCTCTGTGCCATTTTACCCACATTCTTCATGTGAAATTAGGTACATGATTATGCAGACTAATTGACAGAGCAAGTGTAGAGGGTGGGATTTATTGAGTGTTTCAAATTAGAATAATGAATGCTTTGAGTTAAGTTTTTAACTCCAAGACTTTTTTAATGAATAATATTGATATTAGCTTTTTTTT
>NW_024422678.1:0-8434 GCF_014898765.1 Herpailurus yagouaroundi | reverse complement strand
TCTCTCTTTTTCTCAGCTTCCTCTTTTTCCATAACTTTATCTTCTAGTTCACCTATTCTCTCCTCTGCCTCTTCAATCCGAGCCGTGGTGGTTTCCATTTTGTTATGCATTTCGTTTAAAGCGTTTTTCAGCTCCTCGTGACTGTTCCTTAGTCCCTTGATCTCTGTAGCAAGAGATTCTCTGCTGTCAGCTATACTGTTTTGAAGCCCAGCGATTAATTTTATGACTATTATTCTAAATTCACTTTCTGTTATATTATTTAAATCCTTTTTGATCAGCTCATTAGCTGTTGTTATTTCCTGGAGATTCTTCTGAGGGGAATTCTTCCGCTTGGTCATTTTGGATAGTCCCTGGCGTGGTGAGGACCTGCAGGGCACTTCCCCTGTGCTGTGGTGTATAACTGGAGTTGGTGTGCGGAGCCGCAGTCAGACCTGATGTCTGCCCCCAGCCCACCGCTGGGGCCACAGTCAGACTGGTGTGTGCCTTCTCTTCCCCTCTCCTAGGGGCAGGATTCACTGTGGGGTGGGGTGGCCTGTCTGGGCTACTTGCACACTGCCAGGCTTGTGATGCTGGGGATCTGGCGTCTTAGCTGGGGTGGGTAGGCAAGGTGCACAGGGGCAGGAGGGGCAGGCTTAGCTTGCTTCTCCTTAGGTGATCCACTTCAGGAGGGGCCTGTGGCAGCAGGAGGGAGTCAGATCCGCTGCCGGAGGTTTGGCTCCGCAGAAGCGCAGGGTTGGGTGTTTGCGAGGAGCGAGCAAGTTCCCTGGCAGGAGCTGGTTCTCTTTGGGATTTTGGCTGGGGGATGGGCGGGGGAGATGGCGCTGGCGAGCGCCTTTGTTCCCCATCAAACTGAGCTCTGTCGTCAGGGGGCTCAGCAGCTCTCCTTCCCTTTGTCCTCCAGCCTTCCCGCTTTCTGAGCAGAGCTGTTAACTTATGACCTCCCAGCCGCTAAGTCGCGCTTGCTTTCGGAACACAGTCCGTCAGGCCCCTCCGCTTTTTGCAAGCCAGACCTGGGGGCTCTGCTTGGCCGGCGAGCTGCCCCTCCGCCCCGGCTCCCTCCCGCCAGTCCATGGAGCGCGCACCGCCTCGCTGCCCTTCCTACCCTCTTCCGTGGGCCTCTCGTCTGCGCTTGGCTCCGGCGACACCGTTCTGCTAATCCTCTGGCGGTTTTCTGGGTTATTTAGGCAGGTTTAGGTGGAATCTAAGTGATCAGCAGGACGCGCGGTGAGCCCAGCATCCTCCTATGCCACCATCTTCCCTCTCCATCCGATATTAGCTTTTATAGTCATAATTTTTTCTTAAGTTTAAGTGAATTTTTTCTTAAGTTTATTTAAGTGAACTAAATAAAATAAAATAAAGGTAAATTATTTTATTTAGAACATTAGAGGTATATGTTTGTTAAATAGTTGGAAATAATTATTTATAGGCAATCATAAACCATTTTATCAAAAACCATATTATCAAAAAATAACTTGAGAAAAGAGTTAGTTCTAGAAATTTGGGTGTGGGGGAAACAGTGATAAATCTTTGGTAAGCAGAAAATTAAACCAACTTTATATAATTGCCTGACAAATTTACTTATTGAGAATTAGGCTGGAGGATTAACAAATATGAAATAGATTACTTAAAACAAAGAAGCTCAATATTTAATCCAGTAAATGTATTTCAGTTCATGGAGATGTATTTCAGTTCATGGGTGTTTTGGTCTCTTTTATTTAATCCTTTTCATCTTAAATTTGGCCTCCAGTTTTGTGTGGAAGGACAAATGACTGTTATCTTTACAACCAACAATGATGTCTTTCATATAAAAAATGTAATTCAAGAGTCCTATTTAAACAACTGGATATTTAACATCTTATTCTAATTAGAGGATCACAGTAAATCTATCTGACTTTCTACAGATTTTCAGGTGGCCTACGACACTAAGGAAATACAGTGTTCTATCTTGTATTTTTAAGTTATTTTACTCTACAGCATTGTGGTTTGCAAATGAGTTAAGGTAACATGTAGCCCAACATTATGAAAAACAATAGAAACCAATGTTACTTTTAGTTTTAAGTGTTTGAAATTTTAGTATTTCAGTAGGCATCCCAATTTCCACCTCAGATTACTTAAAGGGTAAGAAATATAAAGAACCTAAAATTTAAGGTGAATCCATAATAAAAAAAAATTAGTCTTTTATAGAAGTAACATATTAAGTGCATCGTGCTGGGTTGCATGAGTAAGTTTTAGGTTGTGTGAATATGATGCTAAAACTCTGTATGTTTAAGATAATGTCAGTTTCCAAAAGGAGGGAGAGATGATGTTCTTAGAGCACCGAGCAACCTTTCCCTCTACACAGCTGCCTTGGACTCTGCAGAGTATTCTTTACAGAAGTGAAGAGCACTTGATGAAGGAAGTTAAGCAGAAGCAAGGGCATGTGCTGGCGAAAAAAAGACGTTACGTACACAGATTAAAGAAAAGATTTCTAAGAGATGCAGTCACCTCAGTGACACATTTGGGGGGAAATTTTTAGCTACAGAAATTAAAAGTTTCATGCAGAAAGAAAGGTATTTGATTTTTAGGAAGTGGAACCTTCCAGACTACATAAAGCAAAATGAAAAGCAGCTCATGGATAGGATGTGCTGTTGTCATGAAATCACAGACTAATTAAAATGATGAAGTTATAATAATGGTAAAATGGTGATGCTAAGTAATCTACTTGAGGATTTGAATGAAGTCAGTGTCTTTCAAAAATTTTGGCCCTGGCCTTATCCTCAAGATTAACATGCAAAAGGTATAGAACTAACTTCCTTTTCCCTCTAATGATTATGTTTTTGAATTAATAGCATGTAGTCTTATTTTCTGTTACTACATATTACCATAGTTTATTATTAGCTTTTGGACATGCATGAAAGAAAATAAAATATTGTTTTCATTTTGCTAACATGTATTTATTCAAGGCTACAATCAAAAACTCACTTTTAGGAGAACCTGGGTGGCTCAGTTGATTAAGTCACCAATTCTTGATTGCAGCTTGGGTCATGACTTCACAGTTTGCAAATCAAGCCTGAGCCCCACATCAGGCTCTGAGCAGACAGAGTGAAGCCTGCTTGGTAGTCCCTGTCTCGGCCCCTCCCCTGCTCTCTCTTTCTTAAAATAAATAAGGTTAAAAAAAAAACACTTTTGTTTTCTCCCTATAAATACTTGATTTTGGAATTTATATACATAAATTGTGTGTTTGAGAGAACACAGAAATCCAGTCCATTGCAATACTGAATAATTTGGCTCATCCTTAATTCACACTGACACAGTCCCTAGGAATCTGTGTCCAAGGAAGGGAAAATGAAAGTTTTGAAGTAAATTAGTCAAAACAATCTTGTGTTTAGAACACTTAACTTATTTACATAACACAGTTCCCTTATAAAGTTACCTTATTTTGACTAGACCTGATCCTTTACACTATGAAAATTAAGAGTATTGTATTTTTCTCTCACTACTGTTATTTAACAAGTACTGGAAATCCTAGCCACAGCAATCAGGAAACAAAAAGAAATAAAAGGTATCTAAATTGGCAAGGAAGAAGCCAGACTTTTACTATTTGCAGATGACATAATACCGTATACAGAAAACCCAAAAGAGTGCACCAAAAAATTGCTAGAACAGATACACAAATTCAGTAAAGACCCAGGATACAAAATCAATATATAGAAATCCGTTCATTTCTATACACCAATAATGAAGCAGCAGAAAGAGAAATTAAGGAGTTCATCACACATTACAATTGCACCAAAAACAATAAGAAACCTAGGAATAAACCTTACCAAAGAGGTGGAAGATACATATTCTGAAAACTACAAAACACTGAGGAAAAAATTGAAGGCGACACATGGAAATGTAAAGACCTTCCATGCTCATGGAATAAAAGGACAAGTATTATTAAAATATCTAAACTACCCACAGCAGTCTACACATTTAATGCAATCCCTATTAAAATACCAACATTTTTCACAGAACTAGAACAAACAATCTTAAACTTTGTATGGAGCCACAAGAGATGCTGAATAGCCAAAGCAACCTTGAAAAAGAAAAGCAAAGCTGGAGGCATCACAATTCTGGACTTCAGTTTAAATTACAAAGCTATAGTGATCAAGACAGTATAGTACTGGCACAAAAATAGACACATAGATTATGAAAAAGAATAGAAAACACAGAAATGAACCCACAGCTATATGGTCAACTAATCTTCAACAAAGCAGGAAAGAATATCCAATGGGAAAGAGTCGGTCTTCTTCAACAAATGGTGTCAGGAAAGCTGGGTACAGCATGCAAAAGAAAGAAACTAGGCCACTTTCTTACACCATACACAACAATAAATTCAAAATAAATTTAAGATCGAAATCTGAGACCTGCTGAGACACCTGGGTGGCTCAGTTGGTTGGGCTTCCAGCTTCAGCTCAGGTCATGATCTCAGTTTATGGGTTCAAGCCCTGCGTCGGGCCCTGTGCTGACAGCTCAGAGCCTAGAGCCTGCTTCAGAATCTGTGTCTCCCTCTCTCTCTCTGTCCCTCCCTCTCTCTCTTTCTGCAAAATAAGTAAACATTAAAAAAGTTAAATCTAAGAACTGAATCCATAAAAATACTAGAAGAGAACACAAGTGGTAACTTCTTTGACCTTGACCATACCAATTTATTTCTAGATATGTGTCCTGAGGCAAAGGAAATAAAAACAAAGATAAACTATTAGGATTTCATCAAAATAAAAAGCTTCTGCACACCTAAGGAAGCAATCAACAAAACTGAAAGGCAACCTATGGAATGGAGAAGATATTTGCAAGTTACATATGTGATAAAGAGTATCCAAAACATATAAAGAACTTACAAAACTCAACACTCAAAAAACAAATAATCCAATTAAAAATGGACAGGAGACATAAACAGACACATTTCCAATTAATACATCCAGATGGCCAATAGACATATAAAAAGATGCTCAACATCACTGATAATCAGAGAAATACAAATCAAAACTACAGCGAGAGATCTCCTCACATCTGTCAGAATGGCTAAAATCAATAATACAAGAAACAATAGGTGTTACATGTAAGGATGTGGAGAAAGGGGAACGCTTTTGCACTGTTGGTGGAAATGCAAACTAGTGCAGCCACTCTAGGAAACAGTATGGAGTTTACTCAAAAAGTTAAAAATAGAACTAACCTGCTATCTAGCAATTACACTGCTAGATATTTACCAAAAGAATACAAAAATACTAATAAAAAATACAAAAATACCTTCACCCTGATGTTTGTATCAATCATAGCCAGATTATGGAAACAAACTTAGAGTCCATAAACTAATGAATGGATAAAGAAGAGTGGTGTATATATACAACGAAATATTCCTCAGCCATATAAAAGAATGAAATCTTGCCATTTACAATGATGTGGATGCTCTAGAGAATATTATACTAAGCAAAATAAGTCAGAGAAAGACATATACCATATGTTTTCACTCAGATGTGGAATTTAAGAAAGCAAATGAACAAAGGGAAAAAAAAGAGAGAGGCAAACCAAAAAACCAGACTTAACTATAGAGAACAAATTGATGGTTACTGGGTGGGGGGATGGGTTACATAGGTGATGGGGATTAAAGAGTGCTCTTATTGTGATAAGCACCAAGCCTTGTATGGAGGTGTTGAATCATTATATTGTACACCAAAACTAATACTACGCTGTATGTTGACTAACTAGAATTTAAATAAAAACTTTAAAAAAAGAATTATTGGATTTGTTTTGGTACTAACACGATGTGAACATTCAAATAGATTTCTCTGATTGTATTTGTTTCTTTTGTTCTTACTGTATAAATCAGGACTGATTTTTAAACCAATGTTTTATCAGTTATTGACAAGATTTTTTCCCTGATGAGGCATGTATTAAAATATGCAGGGAATAATTATTCACAAGGAATCATACTATCCATTCAATATCATTTTACTCCTATTTGGTTGGTGGTGTAACAAAAATTGAATGGTTAATAGGAAATCTTTGCATTACTGAGCATTTACCAACTCTGTCTACCTGGCCCTTTGTTAATGATATTCTCCTTTATATAACATAAAAATTACTAATCATTTGTTTATAAAATTAGAAAAATCTACTTAATTACAGTCATTCAAAACCTGTACTTTATTCTATGTTACTGAGAAAATTAAATTCAATTTCTACATCTCAGACAAATCCATCTCTTTTTTGTTTTAGCAGTTTATTTTAAACATAATTTAAATTTACCAAAAATTGCAAAAAAAATTACTGAGATTCCCATATGCCCTTCACTTAGCTTCCTCTGATATTATCCTTTATGTAACCATACCATAATTATTGAAACCAGGGAATTAGCATTGGTTCAGTAGTCACAGACCTTGTTCAAATTTCAGCAGCTTTTCCCCCACTAAAGTCCTTTGTTTGTTCTAGGATTCAATCCAGGAACCCATATTTCATTTCATTGTTATTTCTACTTGGACTCCTCCAGTCTGTGATAGTTCCTAAATCTTCTCCTGTCTTTCAGAATCTTGACACTTTTGAGGAACTGAATGGCTCAAGTCAGTTAACCGTCCAACTTTGGCTCAGATCATAACCTCATGGTTCGTGGGTTTGAGGACTGCATGGGGTGCCATGTTCGCAGTGCAGAGCCTGTTCGGGATTCTGTCTCTGTGCCCCTCACTCATGTGAGTGCTCGCTCTCTCTCTCTCTCTCTCTCTCTCTCTCTCTCTCTCTCAAATAAATAAACTTAAAAAAGAAAAATCTTGACACCTTTGAAAATTACTTATCTGAGCATTTACCTTTAATGCTCCTTTAATTTCTTTTATGTTTAATCTCCTTTAATTTCTTTTATGTTTATTTTTGAGAGAGAGAGAGAGAGAAAGAGAGAGAGAGAATGTGAGCAGGGGAGAGGCAGAGAGAAAGGGAGACACAGAATCCAAAGCAGTTTCCAGGCTCTGAGCTGTCAACACAGAGCCAGATGGGGGGCTGGAACCACCAACCACAAGATCACGACCTGAGCCTAAGTGGGACGCTTAACTGACTGAGCCACCCAGGCACCCCTCCTTTAATTTGGATTTGTCTCATGTTTTCTTTAGAGCAATTGTGTTGTTATGTTTAATACTGTTTAATTCATTTGTTAGTGCATGAAATCCACTTTGGCTTTGCTCCACACTTGATTTCAATGTTTATTTCTGGGAGTAGTGAAGGGTATGTAAAACATTAGTATGTTTCTAAAAGTCCGAGTTATAAAATAGTTATACTCACAGAAGGTTTACTTCCTCTTCATTTCCACTGCTTCTTTCCCCATTCTCCCGTTCTTATCATCCCTTGGCTATGTTCCCTACAGGTAACCAGTGAACTTATACATTTCTATATTCTCATGACCCTCTTCTTCATATAAAGGGTAATATAAATGGATACTGTTTTGGAGTTTTGCTTTTTTTTTTTTTTTTTTTTTACTTAACAATATGTTGTATAAACCATTCCATTGTCAGCTGGTAAATGTATTCCTCATCATTTTTTACAGCTGCATAGTGTTCCATTGTATAGATGCACCATGGTTTTTTTCAACCACTCTCCTTGTATAAGTACTTGGGTTGTTTATAATTTTTTACAATTACAAGCAACACTATATTAAATAATCTTATGAATATATATTTTCAAATAACTGGAGCTACATCTTCAAGAGAGTTTCCAACCTGTAATTGCATAAAAGTAACTAAGGAAGTATATAAGCACTTTTATTAAGTATAATCAAATATATGCACAAAAGTGTTGTGATACTTTGCATTATCACCAGCATTGTATGAGAGTGATTATTTCGCAATAGATGCCTCCAAAATGTACTGATGAAAGATAGACAGATAGATAGGTGATAGATAGATAGATAGATAGATAGATAGATAATTCCCAGTCTGATAGGTAAAAAGTATTTTATTTTAAGAAGCATATTTTTTAAGAAGAATATTTATTTTAGGGATATAATTCTTTTATATGTGCTATATGTTGCAAAAGTTTTCTGTCAGTTTTACAGTATTCATTTTTTTTATATTGAGTTTTGCCATGGAATTTTTTCAAAGATTATTTATTTATTTTCAGCTCGAGGGAGAGCAGAGAGAGAGAGAGAGAGAGAGAGAGAGAGAATCCCAAGTAGGCTCCATGCTCACAGCACAGAGCCCAATACAGGGCTGAAACCCATGAACCGTGAGATCATGACTTGAGCCGAAATCAAGAGCCGGATGTTTAATTGTCTGAGCCACCCAGGCACCACATCCATGGAATCTTTTAAGTAACCAAATTCAGCAGTATTTTCTTTTTTTGCTTTAGATTTTGAGTCAGTTAAAAAGCCTTTCTGTACACCAAAGTTAAAGCCTATTTTGCCATCAGTCCATTTGCTATGTTTTTGGTAGTCATT
>NW_024422677.1:0-2611 GCF_014898765.1 Herpailurus yagouaroundi | reverse complement strand
GGTGCCCTCCTCAATACCCATCACCCACCCTCTCCTCCCTCCCACCCCCCATCAACCCTCAGTTTGCTCTCAGTTCTCAACAGTCTCTTATGTTTTGGCTCTCTCCCACTCTAACCTCTTTTTTTTTTTTTCCTTCCCCTCCCCCATGGGTTCCTGTTAAGTTTCTCAGGATCCACATAAGAGTGAAACCATATGGTATCTGTCTTTCTCTGTATGGCTTATTTCACTTAGCATCACACTCTCCAGTTCCATCCACGTTGCTACAAAAGGCCATATTTCATTTTTTCTCATTGCCACGTAGTATTCCATTGTGTATATAAACCACAATTTCTTTATCCATTCATCAGTTGATGGACATTTAGGCTCTTTCCATAATTTGGCTATTGTTGAGAGTGCTGCTATGAACATTGGGGTACAAGTGCCCCTATGCATCAGTACTCCTGTGTCCCTTGGATAAATTCCTAGCAGTGCTATTGCTGGGTCATAGGGTAGGTCTATTTTTAATTTTCTGAGGAACCTCTACACTGTTTTCCAGAGTGGCTGCACCAATTTGCATTCCCATCAACAGTGCAAGAGGGTTCCCATTTCTCCACATCCTCTCCAGCATCTATAGTCTCCTGATTTATTCATTTTGGCCACTCTGACTGGCGTGAGGTGATATCTGAGTGTGGTTTTGATTTGTATTTCCCTGATGAGGAGCGACGTTGAGCACCTTTTCATGTGCCTGTTGGCCATCCAGATGTCTTCTCTAGAGAAGTGTCTATGCATGTTTTCTGCCCATTTCTTCACTGGGTTATTTGTTTTTCAGGTGTGGAGTTTGGTGAGCTCTTTATAGATTTTGGATACTAGCCCTTTGTCCGATATGTCATTTGCAAATATCTTTTCCCATTCCGTTGGTTGCCTTTTAGTTTTGTTGGTTGTTTCCTTTGCTGTGCAGAAGCTTTTTATCTTCATAAGGTCCCAGTAATTCACTTTTGCTTTTAATTCCCTTGCCTTTGGGGATGTGTCGAGTAAGAGATTGCTACGGCTGAGGTCAGAGAGGTCTTTTCCTGCTTTCTCCTCTAGGGTTTTGATGGTTTCCTGTCTCACATTCAGGTCCTT
Organism: Herpailurus yagouaroundi; assembly: GCF_014898765.1. NCBI lineage: Eukaryota > Metazoa > Chordata > Mammalia > Carnivora > Felidae > Herpailurus > Herpailurus yagouaroundi. The sequence goes on along the minus strand of NW_024422677.1, from coordinate 1,510 downwards.
TATCCATTTTGAGTTTATTTTTGTGAATGGTGTGAGAAAGTGGTCTAGTTTCAACCTTCTGCATGTTGCTGTCCAGTTCTCCCAGCACCATTTGTTAAAGAGACTGTCTTTTTTCCATTGGATGTTCTTTCCTGCTTTGTCAAAGATGAGTTGGCCATATGTTTGTGGGTCTAGTTCTGGGGTTTCTATTCTATTCCATTGGTCTATGTGTCTGTTTTTGTGCCAATACCATGCTGTCTTGATGATGACAGCTTTGTAGTAGAGGCTAAAGTCTGGGATTGTGATGCCTCCTGCTTTGGTCTTCTTCTTCAAAATTACTTTGGCTATTCGGGGCCTTTTGTGGTTCCATATGAATTTTAGGATTGCTTGTTCTAGTTTCGAGAAGAATGCTGGTGCAATTTTGATTGGGATTGCATTGAATGTGTAGATAGCTTTGGGTAGTATTGACATTTTGACAATATTTATTCTTCCAATCCATGAGCAGGGAATGTCTTTCCATTTCTTTAAATCTTCTTCAATTACCTTCATAAGCTTTCTATAGTTTTCAGCATACAGATCCTTTACATCTTTGGTTAGATTTATTCCTAGGTATTTTATGCTTCTTGGTGCAATTGTGAATGGGATCAGTTTCTTTATTTGTCTTTCTGTTGCTTCATTGTTAGTGTATAAGAATGCAACTGATTTCTGTACATTGATTTTGTATCCTGCAACTTTGCTGAATTCATGTATCAGTTCTAGCAGACTTTTGGTGGAGTCTATCGGATTTTCCATGTATAATATCATGTCATCTGCAAAAAGCGAAAGCTTGACTTCATCTTTGCCAATTTTGATGCCTTTGATTTCCTTTTGTTGTCTGATTGCTGATGCTAGAACTTCCAGCACTATGTTAAACAACAGCGGTGAGAGTGGGCATCCCTGTCGTGTTCCTGATCTCAGGGAAAAAGCTCTCAGTTTTTCCCCGTTGAGGATGATGTTAGCTGTGGGCTTTTCATAAATGGCTTTGATGATCTTTAAGTATGTTCCTTCTATCCCGACTTTCTCAAGGGTTTTTATTAAGAAAGGGTGCTGGATTTTGTCAAAGGCCTTTTCTGCATTGATTGACAGGATCATATGGTTTTTCTCTTTTTTTTCTGTTAATGTGATGTATCACGTTGATTGATTTGCGAATGTTGAACCAGCCCTGCATCCCAGGAATGAATCCCACATGATCATGGTGAATAATTCTTTTTATATGCCGTTGAATTCGATTTGCTAGTATCTTATTGAGAATTTTGGCATCCGTATTCATCAGGGATATTGGCCTGTAGTTCTCTTTTTTTACTGGGTCTCTGTCTGTTTTAGGAATCAAAGTAATACTGGCTTCATAGAATGAGTCTGGAAGTTTTCCTTCCCTTTCTATTTCTTGGAATAGCTTGAGAAGGATAGGTATTATCTCTGCTTTAAACGTCTGGTAGAACTCCGCTGGGAAGCCATCTGGTCCTGGACTCTTATTTGTTGGGAGATTTTTGAT
>NW_024422676.1:5767-14799 GCF_014898765.1 Herpailurus yagouaroundi | reverse complement strand
AAGAAAAGACTCAGTAAGCTTTGAGTTATTAGTAATTCAGTTGGTAAATTCTTCTTTTTTTAAAAAAAAAATTTTAATGTTTATTTATTTTTGAGAGCGAGAGAGACAGAGCTGAGTATGGGAGGGGCAGAGGGAGAGGGAGACACAGAATCCAAAGCAGGCTCCAGGCTCTGAGCTGTCAGCACAGAACCCGACGTGGGGCTCGAACTCACGAACTGTGACATCATGACCTGAGCTGAAGTCAGACACTTAACCAACTGAGCCATCCAGTTGCCCCTAAATTATTCTTGATAACCCAAGACTTCACCAATCTGTTAGAGATAACTTTGACTCAGAACTTTTTTTTTTCCCTAGTGTAAATCCTACTCAATTCTCCCAAGCTTCTTTTATGTTTCATTATTGGAGTTTGTGAACTATTTCTTTAATGTTTATTTATTTATTTTGAGAGAGAGAGTGAGAGCAAGCAGAAGAGGGGCAAAAAGAGGGCAAGAGAGAATCCCAAGCAGGCTTTGCATTTTCAGCACAGAGCCCGATGTGAGATGCTTGATCTTATGAAGTGTGAGATCATGACCTGAGCCAAAATCAAGGTTTGGACGCTTAACCAACTGAGCCACCCAGGTGCCCCTTGTGAACTATGTCTTAAAACTATTTGACCATAGCCAACTAGTAATAGAAGTACCTACTAATGTTTATAATATACACTCAATATATTTGTCTAACAAAATTTAATTCTTTTTCTTCCAGGTAATTTATCCTCAACATTCCAAACTTACTGATAAGGAAGTAAGTAACAATGTTGCTCTGTATAGTCTACTATGGTGTTTCTGTTTGTTTTTATTGGTGTATGTGTATCAACATATATAGCTTTTGTTTTCTTTTTCAGAAAACCAATATTTGCTATTTGTCTTTTCCAGATTCAAATTCAGGTAATTATTTTTCATGTGGTGTTTTTGTTGAATTTTATACTAAGAATATTGATTATACTCTTAATATGTGAAAATGAATTGAAATAGAATTTTAGAATGCAAACTCAGTTTCAGCCTAGCAAGTCAGTGATTGTGATTCTTAGTTTTGCGATGCCAGCCATGTCTTTTTTGATTTTAGTTGGTTCAATTTTTAAAATAACTGTTATGGGGGCGCCTGGGTGGCTCAGTCGGTTGGGCGTCCGACTTCAGCTCAGGTCATGATCTTGTGGCCCGTGAGTTCGAGCCCTGCGTCGGCTCTGTGCTGACAGCTCAGAGCCTGGAGCCTGTTTTGGATTCTGTGTCTTCCTCTCTTTCTCTCTGACCCTCCCCTGTTCATGCTCTGTCTCTCCCTGTCTCGAAAATAAATAAGCATTAAAAATTTTTTTTAAAAAATTATAAAAAATAAAAACTGTTATGTTGTAATGAGGTAAAACATCAAGGAGCAATAAATCGTTGAAATAGTGAAGAGAGTGAAAACCAGCAACGTTGGTATGTTTGGGGATTTATAGTAAGTAGTTTACTTTCAGTTTGGGATTTGAAAGCTTACCAAGAACTGTAAAAGCAGTGACTTAAAAAAAAAATACAATAGAGTGAATCTGGTTATGAAGCATGGCCATCAATTACTTGTAATAGTTTGTGTGAGTTAATATATGTAAAGACTTGGAATAGTGCCTGGTGTATAGTAAACACATATAAGCGTTTGCTATTATTATTAAATTTGGTGTTACTGGTCTCTTTCAAATTCTCCCTTTGTGTGGTCCTAATTGTTGAAATTTTTCAGGTTGCCTCTTTTGTTTCACTTTCAAAACAGCTTTTCAGACTTGTAGTGACCAGAACATTCAACATCTTAGACCACACACAGTTAGAACCCTATGAAGCATAGGCACTCCATTATTCCCTTTCCTTTAGTGGTTACTTCTAATATCCTTTTAATTTAGTTTAGTTAATCTGATTTGGGAGATTTGACATTTTAATTTGTAAAAGCATTTTCTCCTTTCCTTGTAAATGTTTCCAGAGTTCTTTCCTATACATTTGCAAGTCAGCCTTCATGAATTGTATAAAAAAGAAATGGTATCTTGGTTAAAAGAAATGCTTTTGAGAAATCCCAGTAGGACTTTTGTTCTAACTTGGAATTATTGGAATTTCTTAGTATGTTTGTCCATTAATGAAATAAATGATAGAGGGGTCTTATAGGATTTTTCCTCATTTCAGTTAACATTTTCCTTACAAAGTCTACACATGCAGTTCTGAATGTAGTGAGTGTTGAATTGGACTTCCAGGTCTCAGGGTAAGCTGCATTACAGGATAAACTGACTTGTTGTTATTGGAGTCCTGGTGCATTACACTGCACACTCTTCCTTTTGAGATTATACCTGGTTTTCATGGCTCTCTTTTTCACCTTTCTGTATGAGTTTCAAGGCTAAGAAGATAATTTGGATAGCCTTTTTTATTTTTAGTTTTTATTATAGTTTTTCTTTTAGTCAGTCACTCCGTGTATCCCTGTCTTGTTAGAAGTTAAACTCAAATGTATATCAGAATTTGTTCAGTATTTTAGTCACTTGAGTGACCTACAGGTGTTTTGTAATGCCTTTTTTAAAAGCTGCACATCAAATGAAGTAGGGTTTGTTTTATTTAAAGTACCGTTGATACTCAGAAGTGAAATTGACAAAAGGTCTTAAAAGAAGACACCTTGTCATCCTAAGAGATGAATATTAATCTAGATAGCATTAGGCTGTGAGTTTTTATGTATTTGAGAGTTCTATTCTCAGTTGTGATTATCCAAACAATTTGTTTCACTTATATGTTTATGAAATGCAAGTTGGGATTGCTGTGCTAACTTTGAAATGGATTTGAATTTTTCTCAAAATAGCTTTTATTGTTTTGGAAGGAAATCCAGGCACAGTAGAACAGTCTTTAGGAAAGAATCATAATCTAAGTTTTGTTTCCATCGTGCACACTTAAAAACAGTGAAACAAGATTCAGAATCAAGGGTGTATAGGTAAAGAAGAGTGCTTTTGGGATTCCCAAAGGAATGATTTGCCATTCCTCCACTTCCTCCAGCTGCTATCCATACATACCTTATTTTTTGACAATATTAATACATTTATTTTTAAATTATATTAAATATAATTTATATTTATATAAATAAATAAATTATTTATAATTTATTTTATTTAATTTATTAATTTATATATATTCATCATAAATATGTTATATATAAAATACATATATATATTCTTATAATTTTATATAATATATAAGTAATATATATTATACATATTTTTATAATTTTATATAATATGTAAATAGATAATATAATATATAAGTATATATTTATTAATTTATAATTTATTAATTTATAATATTATTAATTCATAATAATTAATTTATATAAAAGCTCAGTGGTAGCATCTTGGATTTATTTATTTATTTATAAAATTTAAATCCAAGTTAAAGAAGATGTAGTTTATATATACAATGGAATACTACTTGGCAATGAGAAAGAATGAAATCTGGCCATTTGTAGCAACGTGGATGGAACTGGAGGGTATTATGCTAAGTGAAATAAGGCTGGCAGAGATAGACAGATACTGTATGTTTTCACTCATAGGTGGGTCCTGAGAAACTTAACAAAAGACCATGAGTGAGGGGAAGGGGAAAAAAAAGTTACAGAGAGGGAGGGAGGGAGGCAAACCATAAGAGACTCTTAAATACTGAGAACAAAGTGAAGGTTGGTCACGGCTGGGGGAGAAGGGAAGTGAGTGATGGGCATTGAGGAGGGCACCTGTTGGGATGAGCACTGGGTGTTGTATGGAAACCAATTTGACAATAAATTATATTTAATAATAATAAAATTTAAATCCAAGTTAGTTAACAGCCACACATACCTTAGATCCTGTGACTTTAGAAGAAAATTTTTTGTTTAGTTTGTTTTTAGGTTTCAGTTTCTTTTGTTCCATTTGAGTGACTTTTGTCTTTAGGAGCCTACATTTAAAGTGTGCCTTCTCTCTCATAAATATTTGTCAGATTTTTTTTCTCTGTGTTGATTACCATTAATATCATCTGGATGTAGGTGTTTCTGAGGCTTAAGCTATGATGGGTACCCAAGGACTATAATCACTATATTTTAAATATGTCCAGAGTGAAAATTCACTATTAGTAGAGGGAGTTTTAAATAAGGATGAATCCAAGGGAAAGATTAATTCTTTATTTTTCTTAATGTTTATTTTTGAGAGAGAGAGAGAGAACAGGGGAGGGGCAGAGAGAGAGGGAGACAGCAGACAGCACCAGCAGATGCAGGATTCGATCTCACAATCATGAGATTGTGACCTGAGCCGGAAATCAAGAGTTGGGACACTTAACCGACTGAGCCACCCAGGTGCCGTTGGAAAGATTAATTCTTGATCTGGATGGATTAGATATGCAGACAGTATTTGTCTCAACAGATTTCTTCTCTGTAAACAACAGGGACATCATCATGCATTTTACCCTTCCCAGTGGTGAGAGCAGTACTTCACACACTATCTGTATTGAAGGGCCAGTTGGATTTTTAAAAAATTCCAATCTGTTGTGGACCATGCTTTTATGAAATGCAATCTAAATGCATATTTAGAAAAATGAACAGGAGAAAAATGAAAGAAATGCAAAATAAAAGTCCAAATTTGTTATGGCAGTATCAGATTTCTGTAAGACTTTCTAAATAATTATTCTCAAGTTGGATATTTATTTTTTATCATGGATTAGTAACAAGAGTTTGTGGACTGGCATCAGTCTGTGGACTATACTTTGAGAAGCTCTGGTCTAAAGTCCTGCTTCTCTGCAACTCCAACTCATCCGCTCTTAATCACAGGGAGAGTGACTACATAGAGCCAGCCTAGCTCTTGAAGTCTCGTGTTTTATCTTAGTCTTATGCATTCTGATCTACTCTATAGCTGTGTGCTAATATAGAAATAATATTTAAAGTTGTCTGTTCCCTGTGGGAATAGTATTTAAGCTTTTATCTCGAATCTTTAAGTGATATTTTTGGTACAAGAAGGTGTCCTCTGTTTAGCTTTGCAGTCTTGGTTTGATTGGCAGATGTGAAAGAGGCTTGGAAAATACCCTATGCCCTTGAGAATTTAAAATGGGAGGAGAGTTCTTTTTTTTTTTTTTCCAGGTATTTATTTATTTTTTTTTTCATTTAAATTTTAGTTAGTTACAATACGGTGCAATATTGGTTTCAGGAGTAGAATTCAGTGATTCATCACTTACATACAACACCCAGTGCTTATCACAAGTGCCCTCCTTAGTGCCCATCACCCATGTAGCCCATTTCCTACCCACTTCCCTCCATCTACCCATACTTTGTTCTCTATCATTAAGAGTCTCTTGTGGTTTGTTTCCTTCTCTTCTCTTCCCCCAACTTCCCATATGTTCATCTCTTTTGTTTCTTAAATTCCACATATGAGTGAAATCATATAGTATTTGTCTTTCTCTGGTTGACTTATTTTGCTTAGCATAATACGTTCTAGCTCCATTCATTTCATTGCAAATGGCAAGATTTCATTCTTTTTTATGGCTGAGTAATATTCCAGTGTGTGTGTGTGTGTGTGTGTGTGTGTGTGTGTATCACATCTTCCTTATCCATTCATCAGTTGATGGACATTTGGACTCTCTCTGCAAATCTGTATTTTTGTATCCTTTGGCTAAATACCTAATAGTGCAATTGCTGGATTGTAGGGTAGTTCTATTTTTAGTTTCTTGAGGAATTTCTATACTGTTCTCCTGAGTGGCTGCACCAGTTTGCATTCCCACCAACAGTGCAATAGGGTTCCCCTTTCTCTACGTCCCCACCAACACCTGTTGTTTCTTGTGTTGCTAATTTTAGCCATTCTGACAGGTGGGAGGTGGTATCTCATCATGGTTTTGATTTGTATTTCCTTGATAATGAGTGATGTTGAACATCTTTTCATGTGTCTGTTAGCCATCTGGATGTCTCCTATGGAAAACTATCTATTCATGTCTTCTGCCCATTTCTTAACTGGGGTTTTTTTTGGGGGGGGTGTTGAGTTTGATAAGTTATTTATAGATTTTGGATACTAATCCTTTATCAGATATGTCATTTGCAAATATCTTTTCTGTAGGCTGTCTTTTAGTTTTGTTGATTGTTTCCTTTGCTGGGCAGAAGCTTTTTATCTTAATGAAGTCCAATAGTTCATGTTTCCTTTTGTTTCCCTTGCCTTCTGCAACGTGTCTATTACGCTGCTTCCAGCCAAGGTCAAAGAGGTTTCGGCCTGTGTTCTCCTCTAGGATTTTGATGGTTTCCTGTCTCATATTTAGGTCTTTCGTCCATTTAGAATTTATTTTTGTGTGTGGTGTAAGAAAGTGGTCCAGCTTCATTCTTCTGCATGTCACCATCCAATTTTCTCAACACCATTTGTTGAAGAGACTGTCTTTTTTCCGTTGTACAGTCTTTCCTACTTTGTCGAAGATTAGTTGACCATATGGAGGGAAAGCTCTTCTTGGTATTCCATGTGACATTTATGTAGGAAGAGCCATGACTGAAAGAACCAGCTCCTTACTTGAATGAACTGTGTGGCACAGAGACCAGTGAGTTCAAGAAGTGTGATCTGAAGGGTGTTTTTCAGAAGGACTTTTTTTCTACCTTTTTTTTTTAAGTTTATTTATTTAAGTAAACTCTGTACCCAACATGCGGCTTGAACTCCTAACTCCCAGCATCAAGAGTTGCATACTGTGCAGATTGAACCAGCCAGGCGCCCAAAAGGACTTTTTTTTTTTTTAATGTTTATTAATTTTTGACAGAGAGAGAGAGAGAGACAGAGCACGAGTAGGGGAGGGGCAGAGAGAGAGGGAGACACAGAATCCAAAGCAGGCTCCAGGCACTGAGCTGTCAGCACAGAGCCCAACGCGGGGCTCGAACTCACGGACCGCGAGATCATGACCTGAGCTAAAGTCGGATGCTCAACCGACTGAGCTACCCAGGTGCCCCAAAGAAGGACTTTTTTTTTGAGTGAAGAAGCTTTTGATCTCTGCTCCAATTGGCAATAAAGTCGCGTTAAAAATGTTTTATTGAGATATGATTCACCCACGTAAAGTGTATAAGTCAGTGATTTTTAGTATATCCATAGAGTTGTGCAACTATCACCACGATCAATTCTAGAAAACTTTTGTCCCCCAGAAAGAAACTCCATTCTCCATTTCCCTTCCACCTACTTCACCCCCCACCAGTCCTAGGCAACCACCTGTCTACTTCCTGTATGGATTTATATACTCTGGATATTTCATATAAATAGGAGCGTTTTTTAGGTCTTGACTTGAAAGAGCCAGTATGATGCAGTGGTCAGGAGTACCAGCTCCAGGGTCAAACTTCTTGGATTTAAATTCTTGCTCTGCCATTTAGGAGATTTATTTTATTGGGTGTTTACATGACCTTTTTATGCCTTGGTTTCCTCTTCATAAACAGGAATGATAATGGGATGTACCTGAGAAGCATGAAGACCAAATGAGTTAATATATCTAAAGCATTTAGAACAGTGCCTGGAACAGGATAAGCACTCATTAAATAGTAGTGTTCAACTCATATATTGAAAGGGAAAAATCACTTCCAAAATAGTGACAAAATATAATGACAATAATTTTGACCTGGGATTGTGTTTGATTTCTGTTGTAAGAACTTAGTTATTTGGAAAAGGATGGTGGGGAAAGGTCACAGCAATTTTCTTGGTTTAAAGAGTGTTGGTTTATTAGTTCTGTTTTCTAGGCTAGTAACCATGGTCTTGATTAGTTAAACTGGAACTTACCTTAAAGCTGTGGGGTTTTACTGAGCAAATCTGCTGCTTTCTTAATACTTGCTATTTTATCAAAGGAAAGGGTTTATGTTGCCCTTGATCAAGAACCCATATTAAGGTTTATTTTCCTTGGAGAGCTGTCACTTGATCTTAAAACTTGTGTAAGTTAATCCCTATACCTTGGTTTATATAAGGAAAAAATGATTTACATTAAAATGTTTTCTCATTTTTAATGTTAATAATCAGAAAGGTGTGGTGCAAATAGCATAACTTTTAGGTCTTTTTGGAGTTTTGTAGAGCTTAGTGAATATGTTGGGTAAAGGATGCTTGGAATTCAGTACAATTATAGGTCAGTTGTGGGGTTTTATTTTAGAATAATTGAACATAGCCACTAGAAGTGACTTTAGAGAGTATCTTATGATACCATTTTTGTTGACAAGGAAATTGAGAATCTTAGGTTAAGTGACTTCTAGAACACTAATTATTGACAGACCTGGGACTAGATTCCATTGATCGTGGTGCCTTTGTCCTCAGGTCCCAACTTTTCCCCCACGATCACATTCATGTAACCGTTTTTCACATGTAATTGTTATGTTGCTTGTGTAGAGCTGCAGTCTCTTGTTACACTGACAAACTGAATGGCTCATACTAACAGTAGAAATTTATTTTTGATGAGGTTGTAGGGTGTCAGGATTTCCTTGCTCTTTCTAGGTATCATTTTCTGCATAGCAAATGCAAAAAATCTGATCGTCAATCTGTAATGTCTCCTTTCTCATCATAATGATGAGGTCAGAATGGAGAACACAGGTCTAGCAAGATAAGGAGTTGATATTTCTTCCTTTCTTCCTTTCTTTCTCAGGCTTCATGCCTGGCGTGGAGCCCCACACGGGCTTGAACTCATGACCCTGAAATCAAGACCTGAGCTGAGATCAAGAGTCAGACGCTTAACTGACTGAGCCACCCAAGGTGCCCCAAGAGTTGATATTTCTTTAGTAACCTTTAGTGTGTGAAGGGACAGACCTCTGAAACATAAAACAGGAACCATTTACCTCAGTTGACAAGGATAACATGGCTAAAGCTTTTTGACTTGGTGAACTGTCTTCCTGACCAATACTGTATAGCTTGTGGGTGCAGCTGATTACTGGAAAGTTCTCACAGCATGCCCATGATTTGAGAATAGAGCTGGATGGGTAGGGAGTTAAGGCTATGGGAGCTTCATTACTTCCCTTTCACAAAATTCAGCATTCTTTGCATTTTCCAGATGCTACGTATCTGTTTC
>NW_024422676.1:0-5667 GCF_014898765.1 Herpailurus yagouaroundi | reverse complement strand
CAACGTTTATTTATTTTTGGGACAGAGAGAGACAGAGCATGAATGGGGGAGGGGCAGAGAGAGAGGGAGACACAGAATCGGAAACAGGCTCCAGGCTCTGAGCCATCAGCCCAGAGCCCGACGCGGGGCTCGAACCCACGGACCGCGAGATCGTGACCTGGCTGAAGTCGGACGCTTAACCGACTGCGCCACCCAGGCGCCCCGCTACGTATCTGTTTCTTAAAATCCATTATCTTTTCCTGCTCTATCCTATTACGTGTCTCAGAGAAATTAATGTGTACTTCTTAGTGGCATTTTCTTTTTTTTTTTTAATATGTTTTAACATACAGTGTTATATTAGTTTCAGGTGTACAATATAGTGATTAAACAATTCTATACGTTACTCAGTGCTCATCACAAGTGCACTTTTTAATCCCTATCACCTATTTCACCCACCCCCCACTGGCAACCATCAGTTTGTTCTCTATCGTTGAGTCTATTTCTTGGTTGTGTTTCTCTTTTTCCTTTGTTTTGCTTTTTAAATTCCACATGTGAGTGAAGTCATGTGGTATTTGTCTTTCTCTGACTTTTTTCACTTAGCGTTGTACTCTCTATATCCATTTTTGTTGTTGCATGTGGCAAAATTTCATTCTTTTTTATGGCTGAATAATAATCCATTGTGTGTATATATATTGTGTATATATTATCCACTCATCTATCGATGGACCTTTGGACAGCTTCCATAATTTGCCTATTGTAAATAATGGTGCAATAAACATAGGGTTGTATATATTCTTTTGAATTAGGTTTTGTATTCTTTGGCTAAATACCCAGTAGTGTGATTACTAGATCACAGGGTAGATCAACTTCTAATTTTTTTGAGGCATCTCCATATTGCTTTTCAAAGTGACTGTACCAGTTTGCATTCCCCCCAGCAGTGCATGAAGGTTCCTTTTTCTTCACATCCTCATCAACACTTATTTCTTGTATTTTTGATTTTAGCCATTCTGACAGGAATGAGACGGTATCTCATAGTAGTTTTGATTTGCATTTTGCTATGATGAGTGATGTTGAGCATCTGTTCATGTCTGTTGGCTCTTTCTTCCCTTTAAAAAAAAAAAACAACACAATATTTAAATGTCTAATAAAGGGAAAAATTGAACCATCAATTTATAAATCTCTTGAACTAAAACAATGCTAGGAGTGTTTTCCATTATCTCAGGTTTCATGTGTTTTCCTTATTTTTAAACTATCTATTGTAACAAGTAAAGAAATTGACTTGACCCATCCTCCAGTCCCCTGCCCACTTCATCACCAAAGAAATATTAGTTTCTAGGGGCGCCTGGGTAGCTCAGTCAGTTAAGCAGCTAACTCTTGGTTTTGGCTTAGGTCATGGTCTCATGGTTTAGGAGATCAAGCTCCACATTGGGCTCTGTGCTGACAGCGTGGAGTCTGCTTGGGATTCTCTTCCTCTCCCTTTTACCCTCCCCTTTCCCCACGTGTGCTCTCTCTCTGAAAATAAATAAATAAACATTAAAAAAATTAAAAATAAATAAGAAATATTAGTTTCTATAACTGCATTTAGGTATGTTGTTTTTTAAAAAACTTAAACATTAACAAGTTTCTACCTCCTTTGTTGAGAACTTCACATGCTAAGAAAATATAAGTACTTCAGTGTGTAATAGTAAATAATAAAATCTTGAGCACATTTCATATTTAATATAATCTTATTAGTTCTTAAATATAATAACCAGGAAGAATTTCAGTGATAAGCTACTTAATATGTCTTTGACTTTTTAGACTATTTATGGTTTTTTTTTGTAATTATTGCCAGATAGTTTAGGTAAATTTTACATGTTTTAAGAGGTTTGGTAGAAAAGATTAATGTTTAAAAACTTTATTAATCAAAAACCTTTTATTTATTTTATTTTTATTTTTATTTCTAATGTTTATTTTTTGAGAGAGAGAGAGAGAGAGACAGAGCATGAGCATGGGAGGGGCAGAGAGAGAGGGAGACACAAAATGCAGGCCTAGGCCCCCAGCTGTCAGCACAGGTCCCAATGAGGAGCTCGAACCCACGAACTGCGAGATTGTGACCTGAGCCGGATGCCTAACCGACTGAGCCACCCAGCCGTTCCTAATCAAAAACCTTTTAAATTAAAATGAGGAAAATAGTGAATCTATTACTTGGACTCTTCCTGAGTTTGCTATATATGTCTTTTTAAAAAAAACTTCTCATTGTGAAATACAAAACACATACAAGGTCTAGAAATAGAACTTGCCAGCGCCTTAAAAGCCCCCTCATATTCCCTCATGTCCCCTCCTAAACACTGTTTCCTTCCTCCCTCCAAATACAACCACAATTCTGATTCTTACAGTGATAAGTGTCTTGCTTTTTTTTATACTTTTATCACCTAATTATGCATCCCTACACACTATAGTTTAGTTTTGTCTGCTTTAAAAAAAATAACAAAAACTATATAAATGGATTTGAACTGTATACGTCCTTTTGCATTTGGCTTCCTTTTCTCATTATTATGTCTGTGAGTCAACATTACATGCAAACAGTTAAAAATTTTTTTTAATTACTTGGGGAAAATGGAATAGGAAAATAGTAAGGAGACATAGGAGTTAAGATGCATGTTTTGCTAATGGCTTTGCCTCTAACCAGCAAAGGTGGCTTTGGACAAGTCACTTGAATTCTCAGGATCTCCTTGTTCTCTTCTAAAACGTGATAGAATGGGTTTAAACGGTTGATAGGACCTTATTAGCTCTAACGTTTGATGAATCTGGGTAAATAAATGTTACGCTATGCTATTCTTAATTACTTTCATTTTTGTTTTCATTAGGTTGTCTTGGAGATACCCAGTTTTGTTTTAGATTTCGACAATCTTCTGGGAGGAGGGTGTCACTGCATTGTCTCCTGGATCATTATGACAAAGATTTACCAGTTTACTTAAAGGTTGGAAAAGTAGCAATAGAAAAATGTCCATGTGAGAGGAAACTTTAGAACTCAGTTACCTCTAAAGCATTCAGAAATATTTTACTTTTGTGTTATTACTATATTATACTGTTAGATTTCCTAAGTGAGTCTAATTCATAAGGATTCAGCATGTGAAAGAAAGAAACTTTATGAAGTTACTGTTCTTGAAACATATAATGCCACTGTGAATTTTAGAAATCAATTAGAATGTTGAGGTGGTTTTCTTTCATTTGTTAATACCTCTTTGTTTAGATGTGGAATTGGGGTGGTACCATACCAGTAAATATCACTTAGAGTTGAAGATTCCCTACTTTATGGTAGAATTGTAGTTGTCTCTTTTTGAGCTTTGTTTTCCAGTTATTTATTAAAAACAATTTTAATAATTTAGATGATTTCAAAGTATAGGCTTCTGTTTGGTATTCCATATTTACATCTCTTGACTGTGTGAGGAACATTTCCGTCTGGATGTCCTATCAGCACATCCAGTATGACCTCATTTGCCTAAAATCAGCATTTACAGTTAACCTCCCTGGTTCCAGTAATGACAGGAACCCTTTCCCAGTTAGCAAAGCTATTACCTTTGAAATGTCTTCTAGCCATCTACTCCTTTCCATGACCTTTTGCTTTCGCTATCAACATATTCTTTCAACTGATAATAATAGTTACTATTGACTGGTGCTTATATTCTAGGCACTGTATTAATAAGCTTGTGTTATCTCATCCGTCCTCATAGTGTTCTGAGAGTTTCTTTTGTAAATGAGGGAATTGAGGGCTGATGAGGATAATAATTTTGCCTAGACATCCCATCTTTTGGGTTTTTTTCAATGTAATATATTGTATACAGAGTTGTCAGCTAAAGTACATGTATATATTATATAAAAATAAATACAAAATGGCTATCTGTTGCTTAATGAATAAAGAGGCAATGATAGTGCTATTTCCTTGTCCTCACTTTTTGGGCCTTCCAAGATAAGACCTTTACGTTTCCAGTTTCCAACTTTATCTCCTTTCTGTACATGTGCCACATTTTAACCAAACTGAACTATGTGCTTTTTCCTGAGGTAGCTTGTATTTTTCAGTCTCTGTGTGTTTGTTTTTGCTCAAACTCCTGGCTCTCTAAACCTGGGATGTTTTTGTCTTTGTTTAACTCCTATGCATCCTTCAATGCCCCATTCGAAAACAGCTACCTCTATGAAATCTTTACTGATCCCCATAGACAGAAGTAATCTCTTCCCTCTTGGCCTCCCTGTAACACCTTGTGGTTTCTTCATAGTACCTACCTTGAGGTTTGTTTTTGTCCCTCATAGATTGTGGTCTTAAGGAACTGTATCTGATGCATCTTTTAACTTCTGTAACACAATGCCTTGTTCAAAGTAGATGGTCAATAAATATTTGTGCAAATAATAATCAGTTAGGAACTGGGTTAAAGTATATTTCATTAGGATGTAAAAACTTCTTATGTTTTTTGGAATGTATTTACTTTCAAATTATATTTTGATAAATATTTCGGTGTTTCATTTTTATTAGGTAAAAATAGAACTGATTATGTAACATTCAGATTGGCATTTAACTCCTTTTTTTCTCTCTCAAAATTTTACATTAGGATACTTCATTTTATTAAGACTGACCCCTGACTCATACTTGTAGGCACAATTTAAAAATATACATGTAGCATTGGAGAAAACGTAGAATTTGATTGTTTCCTGATGTCCATTAACTGGTACAGACATGAATAAACAACATAAGCTGAGGAGGTTTTAATGGGAAAAGTCTGATTTTAGTACTCTAGTTGAAATGATTTCACCTTTGGGCAAGCTCCAAGTTTACATCTGCCAGTTACTATCATGATTGTGTTGGTGGAAAAGCATAACTAGATCTTTGTGTATATTTCATATCTCAGTTCAGGTTTGTAAAGGAATGTGATGTTAATAATAACAAAAGGAATGCGATATGTATTTTTTTATTTGTCACTTCTTTCATAGAAGGATCCTGCTTATTTTTACGGATATGTGTATTTCCGACAAGTTCGAGATAAAAGTCTAAAAAGAGGCTACTTCCAGAAGGTAAATTTCATATGCACTAATAGGGAAATTGTTTTTATATTGTGGCTAGAAAAATAGAAACTGTAAGGATGAATAGTCTTTAAAGTCTTTGATATTTTATCTTTAAACATACTAGAACTTACATTTTTTGTTGTTGTTGTTTTTTTAGATTATAGATACCTGTCCCTAGATTTTTTTTTTTTTTTTAAAGTGGGTCTCATGCCCAGGACCCTGAGATTAAGATGTGAGCTGAGAATCAAGAGTTGGATGCTTAACCGACTGAGCTACCCAGATGCCCCTGTCCCTAGATTTTTAACTGGGATTGAATTTTGCCTTTCTGCTATCTCTGTGCTAGATTCCTGACAGTTATACATATTGTATGAAATTGTTAAAAGCCAAATGAATCTGCTTAATTTCCACATTTTGGGATGAGGAAAAGAATGAACAGATGATTTTTAATATCGTTACAACTAATAAAAGTCTGCAGTATCTTTTTTTGAACAGCTAAGAGTCACTAAATACATCTTAGCAACATCTTAATCATTAGTATTTCCATTCTAAATGTACAGTCATTTTATTTTCTTTAAAAAAAAATTAGGGGGGCGCCTGGGTGGCGCAGTCGGTTAAGCGTCCGACTTCAGCCAGGTCACGATCTCGCGGTCC
>NW_024422675.1:9132-14798 GCF_014898765.1 Herpailurus yagouaroundi | reverse complement strand
GGACCGCGAGATCGTGACCTGGCTGAAGTCGGACGCTTAACCGACTGCGCCACCCAGGCGCCCCCCTAATTTTTTTTTAAAGAAAATAAAATGACTGTACATTTAGAATGGAAATACTAATGATTAAGATGTTGCTAAGATGTATTTAGTGACTCTTAGCTGTTCAAAAAAAGATACTGCAGACTTTTATTAGTTGTAACGATATTAAAAATCATCTGTTCATTCTTTTCCTCATCCCAAAATGTGGAAATTAAGCAGATTCATTTGGCTTTTAACAATTTCATACAATATGTATAACTGTCAGGAATCTAGCACAGAGATAGCAGAAAGGCAAAATTCAATCCCAGTTAAAAATCTAGGGACAGGGGCATCTGGGTAGCTCAGTCGGTTAAGCATCCAACTCTTGATTCTCAGCTCACATCTTAATCTCAGGGTCCTGGGCATGAGACCCACTTTAAAAAAAAAAAAAAAATCTAGGGACAGGTATCTATAATCTAAAAAAACAACAACAACAAAAAATGTAAGTTCTAGTATGTTTAAAGATAAAATATCAAAGACTTTAAAGACTATTCATCCTTACAGTTTCTATTTTTCTAGCCACAATATAAAAACAATTTCCCTATTAGTGCATATGAAATTTACCTTCTGGAAGTAGCCTCTTTTTAGACTTTTATCTCGAACTTGTCGGAAATACACATATCCGTAAAAATAAGCAGGATCCTTCTATGAAAGAAGTGACAAATAAAAAAATACATATCGCATTCCTTTTGTTATTATTAACATCACATTCCTTTACAAACCTGAACTGAGATATGAAATATACACAAAGATCTAGTTATGCTTTTCCACCAACACAATCATGATAGTAACTGGCAGATGTAAACTTGGAGCTTGCCCAAAGGTGAAATCATTTCAACTAGAGTACTAAAATCAGACTTTTCCCATTAAAACCTCCTCAGCTTATGTTGTTTATTCATGTCTGTACCAGTTAATGGACATCAGGAAACAATCAAATTCTACGTTTTCTCCAATGCTACATGTATATTTTTAAATTGTGCCTACAAGTATGAGTCAGGGGTCAGTCTTAATAAAATGAAGTATCCTAATGTAAAATTTTGAGAGAGAAAAAAAGGAGTTAAATGCCAATCTGAATGTTACATAATCAGTTCTATTTTTACCTAATAAAAATGAAACACCGAAATATTTATCAAAATATAATTTGAAAGTAAATACATTCCAAAAAACATAAGAAGTTTTTACATCCTAATGAAATATACTTTAACCCAGTTCCTAACTGATTATTATTTGCACAAATATTTATTGACCATCTACTTTGAACAAGGCATTGTGTTACAGAAGTTAAAAGATGCATCAGATACAGTTCCTTAAGACCACAATCTATGAGGGACAAAAACAAACCTCAAGGTAGGTACTATGAAGAAACCACAAGGTGTTACAGGGAGGCCAAGAGGGAAGAGATTACTTCTGTCTATGGGGATCAGTAAAGATTTCATAGAGGTAGCTGTTTTCGAATGGGGCATTGAAGGATGCATAGGAGTTAAACAAAGACAAAAACATCCCAGGTTTAGAGAGCCAGGAGTTTGAGCAAAAACAAACACACAGAGACTGAAAAATACAAGCTACCTCAGGAAAAAGCACATAGTTCAGTTTGGTTAAAATGTGGCACATGTACAGAAAGGAGATAAAGTTGGAAACTGGAAACGTAAAGGTCTTATCTTGGAAGGCCCAAAAAGTGAGGACAAGGAAATAGCACTATCATTGCCTCTTTATTCATTAAGCAACAGATAGCCATTTTGTATTTATTTTTATATAATATATACATGTACTTTAGCTGACAACTCTGTATACAATATATTACATTGAAAAAAACCCAAAAGATGGGATGTCTAGGCAAAATTATTATCCTCATCAGCCCTCAATTCCCTCATTTACAAAAGAAACTCTCAGAACACTATGAGGACGGATGAGATAACACAAGCTTATTAATACAGTGCCTAGAATATAAGCACCAGTCAATAGTAACTATTATTATCAGTTGAAAGAATATGTTGATAGCGAAAGCAAAAGGTCATGGAAAGGAGTAGATGGCTAGAAGACATTTCAAAGGTAATAGCTTTGCTAACTGGGAAAGGGTTCCTGTCATTACTGGAACCAGGGAGGTTAACTGTAAATGCTGATTTTAGGCAAATGAGGTCATACTGGATGTGCTGATAGGACATCCAGACGGAAATGTTCCTCACACAGTCAAGAGATGTAAATATGGAATACCAAACAGAAGCCTATACTTTGAAATCATCTAAATTATTAAAATTGTTTTTAATAAATAACTGGAAAACAAAGCTCAAAAAGAGACAACTACAATTCTACCATAAAGTAGGGAATCTTCAACTCTAAGTGATATTTACTGGTATGGTACCACCCCAATTCCACATCTAAACAAAGAGGTATTAACAAATGAAAGAAAACCACCTCAACATTCTAATTGATTTCTAAAATTCACAGTGGCATTATATGTTTCAAGAACAGTAACTTCATAAAGTTTCTTTCTTTCACATGCTGAATCCTTATGAATTAGACTCACTTAGGAAATCTAACAGTATAATATAGTAATAACACAAAAGTAAAATATTTCTGAATGCTTTAGAGGTAACTGAGTTCTAAAGTTTCCTCTCACATGGACATTTTTCTATTGCTACTTTTCCAACCTTTAAGTAAACTGGTAAATCTTTGTCATAATGATCCAGGAGACAATGCAGTGACACCCTCCTCCCAGAAGATTGTCGAAATCTAAAACAAAACTGGGTATCTCCAAGACAACCTAATGAAAACAAAAATGAAAGTAATTAAGAATAGCATAGCGTAACATTTATTTACCCAGATTCATCAAACGTTAGAGCTAATAAGGTCCTATCAACCGTTTAAACCCATTCTATCACGTTTTAGAAGAGAACAAGGAGATCCTGAGAATTCAAGTGACTTGTCCAAAGCCACCTTTGCTGGTTAGAGGCAAAGCCATTAGCAAAACATGCATCTTAACTCCTATGTCTCCTTACTATTTTCCTATTCCATTTTCCCCAAGTAATTAAAAAAAATTTTTAACTGTTTGCATGTAATGTTGACTCACAGACATAATAATGAGAAAAGGAAGCCAAATGCAAAAGGACGTATACAGTTCAAATCCATTTATATAGTTTTTGTTATTTTTTTTAAAGCAGACAAAACTAAACTATAGTGTGTAGGGATGCATAATTAGGTGATAAAAGTATAAAAAAAAGCAAGACACTTATCACTGTAAGAATCAGAATTGTGGTTGTATTTGGAGGGAGGAAGGAAACAGTGTTTAGGAGGGGACATGAGGGAATATGAGGGGGCTTTTAAGGCGCTGGCAAGTTCTATTTCTAGACCTTGTATGTGTTTTGTATTTCACAATGAGAAGTTTTTTTTAAAAAGACATATATAGCAAACTCAGGAAGAGTCCAAGTAATAGATTCACTATTTTCCTCATTTTAATTTAAAAGGTTTTTGATTAGGAACGGCTGGGTGGCTCAGTCGGTTAGGCATCCGGCTCAGGTCACAATCTCGCAGTTCGTGGGTTCGAGCTCCTCATTGGGACCTGTGCTGACAGCTGGGGGCCTAGGCCTGCATTTTGTGTCTCCCTCTCTCTCTGCCCCTCCCATGCTCATGCTCTGTCTCTCTCTCTCTCTCTCTCAAAAAATAAACATTAGAAATAAAAATAAAAATAAAATAAATAAAAGGTTTTTGATTAATAAAGTTTTTAAACATTAATCTTTTCTACCAAACCTCTTAAAACATGTAAAATTTACCTAAACTATCTGGCAATAATTACAAAAAAAAACCATAAATAGTCTAAAAAGTCAAAGACATATTAAGTAGCTTATCACTGAAATTCTTCCTGGTTATTATATTTAAGAACTAATAAGATTATATTAAATATGAAATGTGCTCAAGATTTTATTATTTACTATTACACACTGAAGTACTTATATTTTCTTAGCATGTGAAGTTCTCAACAAAGGAGGTAGAAACTTGTTAATGTTTAAGTTTTTTAAAAAACAACATACCTAAATGCAGTTATAGAAACTAATATTTCTTATTTATTTTTAATTTTTTTAATGTTTATTTATTTATTTTCAGAGAGAGAGCACACGTGGGGAAAGGGGAGGGTAAAAGGGAGAGGAAGAGAATCCCAAGCAGACTCCACGCTGTCAGCACAGAGCCCAATGTGGAGCTTGATCTCCTAAACCATGAGACCATGACCTAAGCCAAAACCAAGAGTTAGCTGCTTAACTGACTGAGCTACCCAGGCGCCCCTAGAAACTAATATTTCTTTGGTGATGAAGTGGGCAGGGGACTGGAGGATGGGTCAAGTCAATTTCTTTACTTGTTACAATAGATAGTTTAAAAATAAGGAAAACACATGAAACCTGAGATAATGGAAAACACTCCTAGCATTGTTTTAGTTCAAGAGATTTATAAATTGATGGTTCAATTTTTCCCTTTATTAGACATTTAAATATTGTGTTGTTTTTTTTTTTAAAGGGAAGAAAGAGCCAACAGACATGAACAGATGCTCAACATCACTCATCATAGCAAAATGCAAATCAAAACTACTATGAGATACCGTCTCATTCCTGTCAGAATGGCTAAAATCAAAAATACAAGAAATAAGTGTTGATGAGGATGTGAAGAAAAAGGAACCTTCATGCACTGCTGGGGGGAATGCAAACTGGTACAGTCACTTTGAAAAGCAATATGGAGATGCCTCAAAAAAATTAGAAGTTGATCTACCCTGTGATCTAGTAATCACACTACTGGGTATTTAGCCAAAGAATACAAAACCTAATTCAAAAGAATATATACAACCCTATGTTTATTGCACCATTATTTACAATAGGCAAATTATGGAAGCTGTCCAAAGGTCCATCGATAGATGAGTGGATAATATATACACAATATATATACACACAATGGATTATTATTCAGCCATAAAAAAGAATGAAATTTTGCCACATGCAACAACAAAAATGGATATAGAGAGTACAACGCTAAGTGAAAAAAGTCAGAGAAAGACAAATACCACATGACTTCACTCACATGTGGAATTTAAAAAGCAAAACAAAGGAAAAAGAGAAACACAACCAAGAAATAGACTCAACGATAGAGAACAAACTGATGGTTGCCAGTGGGGGGTGGGTGAAATAGGTGATAGGGATTAAAAAGTGCACTTGTGATGAGCACTGAGTAACGTATAGAATTGTTTAATCACTATATTGTACACCTGAAACTAATATAACACTGTATGTTAAAACATATTAAAAAAAAAAAAGAAAATGCCACTAAGAAGTACACATTAATTTCTCTGAGACACGTAATAGGATAGAGCAGGAAAAGATAATGGATTTTAAGAAACAGATACGTAGCGGGGCGCCTGGGTGGCGCAGTCGGTTAAGCGTCCGACTTCAGCCAGGTCACGATCTCGCGGTCCGTGGGTTCGAGCCCCGCGTCGGGCTCTGGGCTGATGGCTCAGAGCCTGGAGCCTGTTTCCGATTCTGTGTCTCCCTCTCTCTCTGCCCCTCCCCCATTCATGCTCTGTCTCTCTCTGTCCCAAAAATAAATAAACGTTG
>NW_024422675.1:0-9032 GCF_014898765.1 Herpailurus yagouaroundi | reverse complement strand
GAAACAGATACGTAGCATCTGGAAAATGCAAAGAATGCTGAATTTTGTGAAAGGGAAGTAATGAAGCTCCCATAGCCTTAACTCCCTACCCATCCAGCTCTATTCTCAAATCATGGGCATGCTGTGAGAACTTTCCAGTAATCAGCTGCACCCACAAGCTATACAGTATTGGTCAGGAAGACAGTTCACCAAGTCAAAAAGCTTTAGCCATGTTATCCTTGTCAACTGAGGTAAATGGTTCCTGTTTTATGTTTCAGAGGTCTGTCCCTTCACACACTAAAGGTTACTAAAGAAATATCAACTCTTGGGGCACCTTGGGTGGCTCAGTCAGTTAAGCGTCTGACTCTTGATCTCAGCTCAGGTCTTGATTTCAGGGTCATGAGTTCAAGCCCGTGTGGGGCTCCACGCCAGGCATGAAGCCTGAGAAAGAAAGGAAGAAAGGAAGAAATATCAACTCCTTATCTTGCTAGACCTGTGTTCTCCATTCTGACCTCATCATTATGATGAGAAAGGAGACATTACAGATTGACGATCAGATTTTTTGCATTTGCTATGCAGAAAATGATACCTAGAAAGAGCAAGGAAATCCTGACACCCTACAACCTCATCAAAAATAAATTTCTACTGTTAGTATGAGCCATTCAGTTTGTCAGTGTAACAAGAGACTGCAGCTCTACACAAGCAACATAACAATTACATGTGAAAAACGGTTACATGAATGTGATCGTGGGGGAAAAGTTGGGACCTGAGGACAAAGGCACCACGATCAATGGAATCTAGTCCCAGGTCTGTCAATAATTAGTGTTCTAGAAGTCACTTAACCTAAGATTCTCAATTTCCTTGTCAACAAAAATGGTATCATAAGATACTCTCTAAAGTCACTTCTAGTGGCTATGTTCAATTATTCTAAAATAAAACCCCACAACTGACCTATAATTGTACTGAATTCCAAGCATCCTTTACCCAACATATTCACTAAGCTCTACAAAACTCCAAAAAGACCTAAAAGTTATGCTATTTGCACCACACCTTTCTGATTATTAACATTAAAAATGAGAAAACATTTTAATGTAAATCATTTTTTCCTTATATAAACCAAGGTATAGGGATTAACTTACACAAGTTTTAAGATCAAGTGACAGCTCTCCAAGGAAAATAAACCTTAATATGGGTTCTTGATCAAGGGCAACATAAACCCTTTCCTTTGATAAAATAGCAAGTATTAAGAAAGCAGCAGATTTGCTCAGTAAAACCCCACAGCTTTAAGGTAAGTTCCAGTTTAACTAATCAAGACCATGGTTACTAGCCTAGAAAACAGAACTAATAAACCAACACTCTTTAAACCAAGAAAATTGCTGTGACCTTTCCCCACCATCCTTTTCCAAATAACTAAGTTCTTACAACAGAAATCAAACACAATCCCAGGTCAAAATTATTGTCATTATATTTTGTCACTATTTTGGAAGTGATTTTTCCCTTTCAATATATGAGTTGAACACTACTATTTAATGAGTGCTTATCCTGTTCCAGGCACTGTTCTAAATGCTTTAGATATATTAACTCATTTGGTCTTCATGCTTCTCAGGTACATCCCATTATCATTCCTGTTTATGAAGAGGAAACCAAGGCATAAAAAGGTCATGTAAACACCCAATAAAATAAATCTCCTAAATGGCAGAGCAAGAATTTAAATCCAAGAAGTTTGACCCTGGAGCTGGTACTCCTGACCACTGCATCATACTGGCTCTTTCAAGTCAAGACCTAAAAAACGCTCCTATTTATATGAAATATCCAGAGTATATAAATCCATACAGGAAGTAGACAGGTGGTTGCCTAGGACTGGTGGGGGGTGAAGTAGGTGGAAGGGAAATGGAGAATGGAGTTTCTTTCTGGGGGACAAAAGTTTTCTAGAATTGATCGTGGTGATAGTTGCACAACTCTATGGATATACTAAAAATCACTGACTTATACACTTTACGTGGGTGAATCATATCTCAATAAAACATTTTTAACGCGACTTTATTGCCAATTGGAGCAGAGATCAAAAGCTTCTTCACTCAAAAAAAAAGTCCTTCTTTGGGGCACCTGGGTAGCTCAGTCGGTTGAGCATCCGACTTTAGCTCAGGTCATGATCTCGCGGTCCGTGAGTTCGAGCCCCGCGTTGGGCTCTGTGCTGACAGCTCAGTGCCTGGAGCCTGCTTTGGATTCTGTGTCTCCCTCTCTCTCTGCCCCTCCCCTACTCGTGCTCTGTCTCTCTCTCTCTCTCTGTCAAAAATTAATAAACATTAAAAAAAAAAAAAGTCCTTTTGGGCGCCTGGCTGGTTCAATCTGCACAGTATGCAACTCTTGATGCTGGGAGTTAGGAGTTCAAGCCGCATGTTGGGTACAGAGTTTACTTAAATAAATAAACTTAAAAAAAAAAGGTAGAAAAAAAGTCCTTCTGAAAAACACCCTTCAGATCACACTTCTTGAACTCACTGGTCTCTGTGCCACACAGTTCATTCAAGTAAGGAGCTGGTTCTTTCAGTCATGGCTCTTCCTACATAAATGTCACATGGAATACCAAGAAGAGCTTTCCCTCCATATGGTCAACTAATCTTCGACAAAGTAGGAAAGACTGTACAACGGAAAAAAGACAGTCTCTTCAACAAATGGTGTTGAGAAAATTGGATGGTGACATGCAGAAGAATGAAGCTGGACCACTTTCTTACACCACACACAAAAATAAATTCTAAATGGACGAAAGACCTAAATATGAGACAGGAAACCATCAAAATCCTAGAGGAGAACACAGGCCGAAACCTCTTTGACCTTGGCTGGAAGCAGCGTAATAGACACGTTGCAGAAGGCAAGGGAAACAAAAGGAAACATGAACTATTGGACTTCATTAAGATAAAAAGCTTCTGCCCAGCAAAGGAAACAATCAACAAAACTAAAAGACAGCCTACAGAAAAGATATTTGCAAATGACATATCTGATAAAGGATTAGTATCCAAAATCTATAAATAACTTATCAAACTCAACACCCCCCCCAAAAAAAACCCCAGTTAAGAAATGGGCAGAAGACATGAATAGATAGTTTTCCATAGGAGACATCCAGATGGCTAACAGACACATGAAAAGATGTTCAACATCACTCATTATCAAGGAAATACAAATCAAAACCATGATGAGATACCACCTCCCACCTGTCAGAATGGCTAAAATTAGCAACACAAGAAACAACAGGTGTTGGTGGGGACGTAGAGAAAGGGGAACCCTATTGCACTGTTGGTGGGAATGCAAACTGGTGCAGCCACTCAGGAGAACAGTATAGAAATTCCTCAAGAAACTAAAAATAGAACTACCCTACAATCCAGCAATTGCACTATTAGGTATTTAGCCAAAGGATACAAAAATACAGATTTGCAGAGAGAGTCCAAATGTCCATCAACTGATGAATGGATAAGGAAGATGTGATACACACACACACACACACACACACACACACACACTGGAATATTACTCAGCCATAAAAAAGAATGAAATCTTGCCATTTGCAATGAAATGAATGGAGCTAGAACGTATTATGCTAAGCAAAATAAGTCAACCAGAGAAAGACAAATACTATATGATTTCACTCATATGTGGAATTTAAGAAACAAAAGAGATGAACATATGGGAAGTTGGGGGAAGAGAAGAGAAGGAAACAAACCACAAGAGACTCTTAATGATAGAGAACAAAGTATGGGTAGATGGAGGGAAGTGGGTAGGAAATGGGCTACATGGGTGATGGGCACTAAGGAGGGCACTTGTGATAAGCACTGGGTGTTGTATGTAAGTGATGAATCACTGAATTCTACTCCTGAAACCAATATTGCACCGTATTGTAACTAACTAAAATTTAAATGAAAAAAAAAATAAATAAATACCTGGAAAAAAAAAAAAAAGAACTCTCCTCCCATTTTAAATTCTCAAGGGCATAGGGTATTTTCCAAGCCTCTTTCACATCTGCCAATCAAACCAAGACTGCAAAGCTAAACAGAGGACACCTTCTTGTACCAAAAATATCACTTAAAGATTCGAGATAAAAGCTTAAATACTATTCCCACAGGGAACAGACAACTTTAAATATTATTTCTATATTAGCACACAGCTATAGAGTAGATCAGAATGCATAAGACTAAGATAAAACACGAGACTTCAAGAGCTAGGCTGGCTCTATGTAGTCACTCTCCCTGTGATTAAGAGCGGATGAGTTGGAGTTGCAGAGAAGCAGGACTTTAGACCAGAGCTTCTCAAAGTATAGTCCACAGACTGATGCCAGTCCACAAACTCTTGTTACTAATCCATGATAAAAAATAAATATCCAACTTGAGAATAATTATTTAGAAAGTCTTACAGAAATCTGATACTGCCATAACAAATTTGGACTTTTATTTTGCATTTCTTTCATTTTTCTCCTGTTCATTTTTCTAAATATGCATTTAGATTGCATTTCATAAAAGCATGGTCCACAACAGATTGGAATTTTTTAAAAATCCAACTGGCCCTTCAATACAGATAGTGTGTGAAGTACTGCTCTCACCACTGGGAAGGGTAAAATGCATGATGATGTCCCTGTTGTTTACAGAGAAGAAATCTGTTGAGACAAATACTGTCTGCATATCTAATCCATCCAGATCAAGAATTAATCTTTCCAACGGCACCTGGGTGGCTCAGTCGGTTAAGTGTCCCAACTCTTGATTTCCGGCTCAGGTCACAATCTCATGATTGTGAGATCGAATCCTGCATCTGCTGGTGCTGTCTGCTGTCTCCCTCTCTCTCTGCCCCTCCCCTGTTCTCTCTCTCTCTCTCAAAAATAAACATTAAGAAAAATAAAGAATTAATCTTTCCCTTGGATTCATCCTTATTTAAAACTCCCTCTACTAATAGTGAATTTTCACTCTGGACATATTTAAAATATAGTGATTATAGTCCTTGGGTACCCATCATAGCTTAAGCCTCAGAAACACCTACATCCAGATGATATTAATGGTAATCAACACAGAGAAAAAAAATCTGACAAATATTTATGAGAGAGAAGGCACACTTTAAATGTAGGCTCCTAAAGACAAAAGTCACTCAAATGGAACAAAAGAAACTGAAACCTAAAAACAAACTAAACAAAAAATTTTCTTCTAAAGTCACAGGATCTAAGGTATGTGTGGCTGTTAACTAACTTGGATTTAAATTTTATTATTATTAAATATAATTTATTGTCAAATTGGTTTCCATACAACACCCAGTGCTCATCCCAACAGGTGCCCTCCTCAATGCCCATCACTCACTTCCCTTCTCCCCCAGCCGTGACCAACCTTCACTTTGTTCTCAGTATTTAAGAGTCTCTTATGGTTTGCCTCCCTCCCTCCCTCTCTGTAACTTTTTTTTCCCCTTCCCCTCACTCATGGTCTTTTGTTAAGTTTCTCAGGACCCACCTATGAGTGAAAACATACAGTATCTGTCTATCTCTGCCAGCCTTATTTCACTTAGCATAATACCCTCCAGTTCCATCCACGTTGCTACAAATGGCCAGATTTCATTCTTTCTCATTGCCAAGTAGTATTCCATTGTATATATAAACTACATCTTCTTTAACTTGGATTTAAATTTTATAAATAAATAAATAAATCCAAGATGCTACCACTGAGCTTTTATATAAATTAATTATTATGAATTAATAATATT
Source organism: Herpailurus yagouaroundi (assembly GCF_014898765.1). NCBI lineage: Eukaryota > Metazoa > Chordata > Mammalia > Carnivora > Felidae > Herpailurus > Herpailurus yagouaroundi. The sequence goes on along the minus strand of NW_024422675.1, from coordinate 3,326 downwards.
ATAAATTAATAAATTATAAATTAATAAATATATACTTATATATTATATTATCTATTTACATATTATATAAAATTATAAAAATATGTATAATATATATTACTTATATATTATATAAAATTATAAGAATATATATATGTATTTTATATATAACATATTTATGATGAATATATATAAATTAATAAATTAAATAAAATAAATTATAAATAATTTATTTATTTATATAAATATAAATTATATTTAATATAATTTAAAAATAAATGTATTAATATTGTCAAAAAATAAGGTATGTATGGATAGCAGCTGGAGGAAGTGGAGGAATGGCAAATCATTCCTTTGGGAATCCCAAAAGCACTCTTCTTTACCTATACACCCTTGATTCTGAATCTTGTTTCACTGTTTTTAAGTGTGCACGATGGAAACAAAACTTAGATTATGATTCTTTCCTAAAGACTGTTCTACTGTGCCTGGATTTCCTTCCAAAACAATAAAAGCTATTTTGAGAAAAATTCAAATCCATTTCAAAGTTAGCACAGCAATCCCAACTTGCATTTCATAAACATATAAGTGAAACAAATTGTTTGGATAATCACAACTGAGAATAGAACTCTCAAATACATAAAAACTCACAGCCTAATGCTATCTAGATTAATATTCATCTCTTAGGATGACAAGGTGTCTTCTTTTAAGACCTTTTGTCAATTTCACTTCTGAGTATCAACGGTACTTTAAATAAAACAAACCCTACTTCATTTGATGTGCAGCTTTTAAAAAAGGCATTACAAAACACCTGTAGGTCACTCAAGTGACTAAAATACTGAACAAATTCTGATATACATTTGAGTTTAACTTCTAACAAGACAGGGATACACGGAGTGACTGACTAAAAGAAAAACTATAATAAAAACTAAAAATAAAAAAGGCTATCCAAATTATCTTCTTAGCCTTGAAACTCATACAGAAAGGTGAAAAAGAGAGCCATGAAAACCAGGTATAATCTCAAAAGGAAGAGTGTGCAGTGTAATGCACCAGGACTCCAATAACAACAAGTCAGTTTATCCTGTAATGCAGCTTACCCTGAGACCTGGAAGTCCAATTCAACACTCACTACATTCAGAACTGCATGTGTAGACTTTGTAAGGAAAATGTTAACTGAAATGAGGAAAAATCCTATAAGACCCCTCTATCATTTATTTCATTAATGGACAAACATACTAAGAAATTCCAATAATTCCAAGTTAGAACAAAAGTCCTACTGGGATTTCTCAAAAGCATTTCTTTTAACCAAGATACCATTTCTTTTTTATACAATTCATGAAGGCTGACTTGCAAATGTATAGGAAAGAACTCTGGAAACATTTACAAGGAAAGGAGAAAATGCTTTTACAAATTAAAATGTCAAATCTCCCAAATCAGATTAACTAAACTAAATTAAAAGGATATTAGAAGTAACCACTAAAGGAAAGGGAATAATGGAGTGCCTATGCTTCATAGGGTTCTAACTGTGTGTGGTCTAAGATGTTGAATGTTCTGGTCACTACAAGTCTGAAAAGCTGTTTTGAAAGTGAAACAAAAGAGGCAACCTGAAAAATTTCAACAATTAGGACCACACAAAGGGAGAATTTGAAAGAGACCAGTAACACCAAATTTAATAATAATAGCAAACGCTTATATGTGTTTACTATACACCAGGCACTATTCCAAGTCTTTACATATATTAACTCACACAAACTATTACAAGTAATTGATGGCCATGCTTCATAACCAGATTCACTCTATTGTATTTTTTTTTTAAGTCACTGCTTTTACAGTTCTTGGTAAGCTTTCAAATCCCAAACTGAAAGTAAACTACTTACTATAAATCCCCAAACATACCAACGTTGCTGGTTTTCACTCTCTTCACTATTTCAACGATTTATTGCTCCTTGATGTTTTACCTCATTACAACATAACAGTTTTTATTTTTTATAATTTTTTAAAAAAAATTTTTAATGCTTATTTATTTTCGAGACAGGGAGAGACAGAGCATGAACAGGGGAGGGTCAGAGAGAAAGAGAGGAAGACACAGAATCCAAAACAGGCTCCAGGCTCTGAGCTGTCAGCACAGAGCCGACGCAGGGCTCGAACTCACGGGCCACAAGATCATGACCTGAGCTGAAGTCGGACGCCCAACCGACTGAGCCACCCAGGCGCCCCCATAACAGTTATTTTAAAAATTGAACCAACTAAAATCAAAAAAGACATGGCTGGCATCGCAAAACTAAGAATCACAATCACTGACTTGCTAGGCTGAAACTGAGTTTGCATTCTAAAATTCTATTTCAATTCATTTTCACATATTAAGAGTATAATCAATATTCTTAGTATAAAATTCAACAAAAACACCACATGAAAAATAATTACCTGAATTTGAATCTGGAAAAGACAAATAGCAAATATTGGTTTTCTGAAAAAGAAAACAAAAGCTATATATGTTGATACACATACACCAATAAAAACAAACAGAAACACCATAGTAGACTATACAGAGCAACATTGTTACTTACTTCCTTATCAGTAAGTTTGGAATGTTGAGGATAAATTACCTGGAAGAAAAAGAATTAAATTTTGTTAGACAAATATATTGAGTGTATATTATAAACATTAGTAGGTACTTCTATTACTAGTTGGCTATGGTCAAATAGTTTTAAGACATAGTTCACAAGGGGCACCTGGGTGGCTCAGTTGGTTAAGCGTCCAAACCTTGATTTTGGCTCAGGTCATGATCTCACACTTCATAAGATCAAGCATCTCACATCGGGCTCTGTGCTGAAAATGCAAAGCCTGCTTGGGATTCTCTCTTGCCCTCTTTTTGCCCCTCTTCTGCTTGCTCTCACTCTCTCTCTCAAAATAAATAAATAAACATTAAAGAAATAGTTCACAAACTCCAATAATGAAACATAAAAGAAGCTTGGGAGAATTGAGTAGGATTTACACTAGGGAAAAAAAAAAGTTCTGAGTCAAAGTTATCTCTAACAGATTGGTGAAGTCTTGGGTTATCAAGAATAATTTAGGGGCAACTGGATGGCTCAGTTGGTTAAGTGTCTGACTTCAGCTCAGGTCATGATGTCACAGTTCGTGAGTTCGAGCCCCACGTCGGGTTCTGTGCTGACAGCTCAGAGCCTGGAGCCTGCTTTGGATTCTGTGTCTCCCTCTCCCTCTGCCCCTCCCATACTCAGCTCTGTCTCTCTCGCTCTCAAAAATAAATAAACATTAAAATTTTTTTTTTAAAAAAAGAAGAATTTACCAACTGAATTACTAATAACTCAAAGCTTACTGAGTCTTTTCTT
>NW_024422674.1:0-1335 GCF_014898765.1 Herpailurus yagouaroundi | reverse complement strand
TTCCCTTCCCTTCCCTTCCCTTCCCTTCCCTTCCCTTCCCTTCCCTTTCCTTTCCTTTCCTTTCCTTTCCTTTCCTTTCCTTTCTGTTTATTGTTTGTTTTTGAGAGAGAATCCAATGGAGGCTCCACAATGTCATTGCAGAGCCTGATGTAGGGCTCGAACTCATGAACGATGAGATCATGTGCTGACCCAAAGGTGGACACTTGACTGACTGAATCATCCAGGTATCCCTAAGATACATTTTCATAGCAACTTTCAAGTATATAATACAATATTATTAACTACAGTTACTGTGCTGAATGCTAGATCCCCAGAACATATTCATCTCATAACTGGAAGTTTGAACCCTTTGACTGCATCTCCCCAATTCTCCTACACTGCAGTCCTTGGCAACCACCATTCTACTCTCTGTTTCTATGAGTTTGGCTTTTTTGTTTCTATATATATTTTTAATATATTTTATTGTCAAATTGTCTAACATACAGTGTGTACAGCGTGCTCTTGGTTTTGGGGGTAGATTCCTGTGCTTCATGGCTTACATACAACACCCAGTGCTCATCTCAACAAGTGCCCTACTCAATACCCATTGCCCCTTTCCCCCTTCCCCCCCCATCTACCCTCAGTTTGTTCTCTGTGTTTGAGAGTCTCTTATGGTTTGCCTCTCTCCCTCCCTCCCTCTCTGATTATAACTATTTTCTTCTCTTTCCCTTCCCCCATGGTCTTCTGTTAGTTTCTTAAGTTCCACATATGAGTGAAAACATGATATCTGTCTTTCTCTGAATGACTTATTTCACTTAGCATAATACCTAGCAGTTCTATCCACGTTGCTGCAAATGGCATGATCTCATTCCTTCTCATTGCCAAGTAGTATTCTATTGTATATATGAACCACATCTTCTTTATCCATTCATCAGTTGATGGACATTTAGGCTCTTTCCATAATTTGGCTATTGTTGAAAGCACTGCTATAAACATTGGGGCACATGTGCCCCTATGAATCAGCACACCTGTATCCTTTGGATAAATTCCTAGTAGTGCTATTGCTGGGTCATAGGGTAGATCTATTTTTAATTTTTTGAGGAACCTCCACACTGTTTTCCAGAAGAGCTGCACCAGTTTGCCTTCTCACCAATAGTGCAAGAGGGTCCCCGTTTCTCCACATCCTCTCCAGCATCTGTTGTTTCCTGAGTTGTTCATTTTAGCCACTCTGACCAGTGTGAGGTAGTATCTGAGTGTGGTTTTGATTTGTACTTCCCTGATGGGGAGTGATGTTGAGCATCTTTTCATATGTCTGTTGGCCATCTGGTTGTCTTCTTTAGAGCAGTGTCTATTCAT
>NW_024422673.1:7185-11857 GCF_014898765.1 Herpailurus yagouaroundi | reverse complement strand
CTGAGGGATTGGTTGTAATAATTCCATTTTCACTTGTGATTTTATCTACTTGGGTCCTCTCCCTTTTCTTTTTGAGAAGCCTGGCTAAGGTTTAACAATTTTGTTTATTTTTTCAAAAAACCAGCTCTTGGTTTCATTGATCGGCTCTACTGTTTTTTTTAGATTCTATATTGTTTGTTTCTGCTCTGATACTTATTATTTCTCTTCTGCTGGTTTGGGCTGTCTTTGCTGTTCTGCTTCTAGTTCCTTTAGGTGTGCTATTAGATTTTGTATTTTGGGATTTTTCTTGTTTCTTGAGATAGGCCTGGATTGCAATGTATTTTCTTCTCAGGACTGCCTTTGCTGCATCCCACAGGGTTTGGATTGTTGTATTTTCATTTTCATTTGTTTCCATATATTTTTAAATTTCTTCTCTAATTGCCTGGTTGACCCATTCATTCTTTAATAGGATATTCTTTAACCTCCATGCTTTTGGAGGTTTTCCAGACTTTTTCCTGTGGTTGATTTCAAGTATTGTAGCATTGTGATCTGAAAGTGTGCATGATATGATCTCAATTCTTTTATACTTATGAAGGGCTGTTTTGTGACCCAACAAGTGATCTATCTTGGCAAATGTTCCATGTGCATTCGAGAAGAAAGTATATTCTGTTATTTTAGGATGAAAAGTTCTAACTGTATCTCTCAAGTCCATCTGATCCAATGTATCATTCAGGGCCCTTGTTTCTTTATTGATTCCCTGTCTAGATGATCTGTCCATTGCTGTAAGTTGAGTATTAAAGTTACCTGCAGTTACCACATTCTTATCAATAAGGTTGCTTGTGTTTGTGATTAATTGTTTTATGTATTTGCAGGCTCCTGAAATCGGTGCATGGACATTTATAATTGTTAGCTCTTCCTGATGGATAGACCCTGTAATTATTATATAATGCCCTTCTTCACCTCTTGTTACAGCCTTTAATTCAAAGTCTAGGGGCGCCTGGGTGGCTCAGTCGGTTAAGCGTCCGACTTTGGCTCAGGTCATGATCTCGCAGTCCGTGGGTTCGAGCCCCACGTCGGGCTCTGGGCTGACAACTCAGAGCCTGGAGCCTGTTTCAGATTCTGTTGTCTACCTCTTTCTCTGACCCTCCCCTGTTCATGCTCTCTCTCTCTCTCTCTCTCTGTCTCAAAAGTAAATAAACATTAAAGAAAAAATCAAAGTCTAGTTTGTCTGATATAAGTATGACTACTCCAGCTTTCTTTTGACTTCCAGTAGCATGATAGATAGTTCTCCATCCCCTGACTTTCAATCTGAAGGTGTCCTCAGGTCCAAAATGAGTCTCTTGTAGACAGCAAATAGATGGGTCTTGTTTCTTTATCCATTCTGATACCCTATGTCTTTTGGTTGGAGCATTTAGTCCCTTTACATTCAGTGTTATTATTAAAAGATATGGGTTTAGAGTCATTGTGATGCCTGTAGGTTTCATGCTTGTAGCGATGTCTCTGGTTCTTTGTGGTCCTTGCAACATTTCACTCACAGAGTCCCCCTTAGGATTTCTTGTAGGGCTGGTTTAGTGGTGATGAATTCCTTCAGTTTTTGTTTGTTTGGGAACGCCTTTATCTCTCCTTCTATTCTGAATGACAGACTTTCTGGGTAAAGGATTCTTGGCTGCATATTTTTTCCATTCATCACATTGAAGATTTCCTGCCATTCCTTTCTGGCCTGCCAAGTTTCAGTGGATAGGTCTGCTACTCCCCTTATGTGTCTACCTTTGTATGTTAAGGGCTGTTTATCCCTAGCTGCTTTCAGAATTCTCTCTTTATCCTTGTATTTTGCCAGTTTCACTATCATATGTCGTACAGAATATCAATTCAAGTTACATCTGAAGGGAGTTCTCTGTGCCTCTTGGATTTCAATGCCTGTTTCCTTCCCCAGATCAGGGAAGTTCTCAGCTATGATTTGTCCAAGTACCCTTCTGCCCCTTTCTCTCTCTTCTTCTGGAATTCCTATGATACGGATATTGTTCCATTTGATTGCATTGCTTAGTTCTCTAATTTTCCCCTTGTACTCCTAGATTTCTTTATATATCTTTTTCTCAGCTTCCTCTTTTTCCAAAATTTTTTCTTCTAATTCAGCTATTCTCCCCTCTGCCTCTTCAATCTATGCTGTGGCCACCTCCATTTTATTTTGCACCTCAATTATAGCATTTTTTAATTCATCATGACTATTTTTTAGTCCCTTGATCTCTGTAGCAATAGATTCTCTGCTGTTGTCTATGCTTTTTTCAAGCCCAGCAATTAATTTTATGACTATTATTCTAAATTATTGTTCTGTCATATTGCTTAAATTGGTTTTGATCCATTCGTTAGCTGTTGCTACTTCCTGGAGTTTCTTTTGAGGAGAAATCTTCCGTTTTGTCATTTTGGCTAGTTTTCTGTGCCTTATGCATTTTAAAAGCTTGTTGCGTGCTCTGCACCTGGGAGCACTGCTCTATTAAAGGACGGTCATACACCCTCTAGGGCCTGGACCTTCAGGAGGTCCTTCAGGAGGAGATCGTTATTTGCTCTCTGTTGTTGTGGCTTTGGTTTTTTTATTACCCTACTCATAGTGATATTTTGGACCCTCCAACAGGTGTGCTTTCATTTGTTCCTTGGAGTAGCCCTGTAAAGGAAAACAGACAAACAGGAGACAAAAACACGCAAACACACAAACAAGTAACACAATAAACAATAGACAAAAACAAAAAACTAAAGACTAAAAACAAAGAACCCAAAACACCAACTACAAGTAAAGAGGAGGGTGGAGGTGGTGCTGATGGAAGAGCACATACAGGGAAATGAGGGTGCGGGGGAGAGAAAAAATAAACATCGATTAGGCCGAGAGACTGAAAGGCTTAATCGAGAGAGAGAGAGAGGATAATAAGAAAGGGGGCAGGGAAAACGAAAGGAAGATAAAGTTACCCAGACAGAGAAACTATATGGCTTGATTATTCTAGAGAGAGAGAGGAGGGTAAAGAAGGAGGTGTAGACTATCAAGACAATGGATTAAATATGTCTGTTTAGACAGACCAATAACCAGAGTAACCAGCCTAGGGATGGGAAGAGATAAGGAGGAGAAGTGGGGGCGGGGGGAGGATATATCTATACATCCAGAACTGATCCAGAGTCAGTCCAGGCCATGCTGCAGAGTTTGTCGGGAGTAGCTGCCTGCAGGGTCTGTGCCGCTCTGGTGGATGCGCAGTTACCCAGTGTGAAGGGGCATGGTGTGGTGTAATCTGGGCCCACCTCCGCTGTGGGCCCTGGGAGTGATCCCTGAGGCCTCGCCTTCGCTGGGGGGAGGGGCGGGGAATGGTGACCCCCCCAGTCTCTTCTCCATGGAGCCGACCCGGTGGACTCCGTTTGAGTCATCCTGCCTGTGCCAGGGGCGCAGACAGGGCAGTCCTTCTCGCTCCGCCAAGTGCCCTGACGCTAGGCTTGGCTAGGATTCAAAGTCCCGCTCCGTGTGCTCTGGCACTGGGGAAGCGCCTCTCAGTGTGGCCGATGTGTAGGTCCCGGCTGGCTTTGTCTGTGCCACCGCACTTCAGGGAGGACCGCCTTCTCCTACTGCGGAGTGAGAGCTGCCACCCTTGCGTGAGCCCCTGGGGTTGGTGGTTGTGTTTTCCCACAGCACTCCAGGGAGACGGCTGCCTCTTCCTACTGCAGACTGTGCCCTTGGCCCAGCCACTGAGGACGCAGGCAGGCTTTGTACTCTCACGCAGCCCTCCAGGGAGGGAACTGCTGTTTCCAACTGTGGTCTGAGCCCCTGACCCACAACTACACCCAGGCGCCTGGCTCCCCTCCTCCCCAGGTGCGCGAAAAAGGAGCCGGCCCCGTCGGAAGAAAGCCCCGCAGTTAGAGATCGGATCCCTCTCAGTCTCAGTCCGAGGTCTCTCTCCTGTCCAGATATGGTCCTACACTTCCCTAGCCGCTCTTTCTCTTCCCTTTGTCTCTCCCCAGAAGGGGGTCCCTCCCCTCCGTGCCCGTGCGGCCTTTTTTTTTTTTTTAATCTCCCCCAGTTTGGAGTTACCCACCCATCTTTTTTCCAGCTTCCCCATTTTCTTCCTGGTAGATTCAGTCTCTTTTCCTCCCAGGCTCTGGTGTTCAAAGTCCTTTGGCTTCTGCACCTCTTTGTTTGAGAGACGAGGCAAGTACGGATCCCCCAACTTCTCTGCCATGTTGGCCCCCGATAAATGATATTTTAAGTGAAATCACTGTAGGGTTTTAGGCTAAGGGGATACATATATGATATAATTTATGTTTTAAAAATACCCACCTTCCCTTGTGCAATGAAAATGTCACCAGCACCTGCCTAGACCTGAAGTTAGGTTTGTTTCTGGCAAAATTTAGGTTTCACCATTGCACTTGTGACACTTGCCTTGAAAAGGCAGCAAGATTTAAGGTAGATTCTGTGTCTCTGAAACAATGCCTAAATCTTGCTCCCTGTTGTTTCTTGGGATGGGGCACCTCTCTTCTGCCTTGGGAGGTGCTGGTGGCTCTTGGGTGGGCACTGGCCTTTTGAGAAGCCCCTGGACCTTCTTTCAAGCCTGTATCCACCTGTGGTCACTGGTTCTATTTTCCTGCCCCAGTTGTACTGTTGTACAAAGTTAGGTGGCGGTGGCGGCGGCTTCTTCTTCTTCTTCTTCTTCTTCTTCTTCTT
>NW_024422673.1:0-7085 GCF_014898765.1 Herpailurus yagouaroundi | reverse complement strand
GAGAGAGAGAGAGAGAGAGAGAGAGAGAATCCCAAGCAGGGTCCATGCTGTCAGGACAGGGCCAGATGTGGGGCTCAAACTCAAAATCTCACTCCATGAGATCATGAGCTAAGCTGAAATCAAGAGTTGGATGCTTAACCAACCGAGCCACCTATGTGCTCCATAAGGTTAGGCTTCTAAACCTCTGTTTCTTCTCTGTCTCTGGTTTGCCTGGAGACCTGTGTCCAGGACTCATTCACAAGCTCATTCACAACTTCTTGAGGCTCAGTGAGGCAGTTTGGTGTAACTTTGTTGTGAAGGTGTGCAGTTTTCCTGTGTAACTCACCTGGCACTCAGCAGGGACTTGGGCTAGGATACAGGGCTTCTGTTTCCTATTACAGTGCTTTTGTTGTGAAGTGTTCTCTCTAGATTTTCCTGGGGCATTCAAGTGAATCCTCTGTGGAATATGTTTGTTGGCTTATATATCATACTCCTACCTTACTCCAAACATGCTTTAAGATTTCTAACAAACATACATAAAGTACAGACCAGAAAAAGTTGAGAAAAAAGAAAAAGGGTAGAAATAAAATGGTACAAAAATGAGGCCAATTTAAAATGCAGACGGGAAATTCTTTACACTTGCTTATGAGTGGGTGACAAATTTGCTTCTATTACAAGCCACATGAAGGACAGCCCTGCCCCTGCCTACCATGGGCAGTCTCAGTGGCTGACAGATTCATGAGGGGTGGAGGTGTGCTGGGTCTCAGCCCTGACATGCAGGGTAAAGTTCTTTCCAATACATGTCCCTCCAGGGGACAATGCAGACAGGGTAGGCAGGTGTTCGTGGGTCAGGGCTTGCAAAAGTAGCAGGACTGAAACAGAAAAGATTGTGTGCTGTGGGGCAAGGTACATGTCAGTTTTAATCCTACTGCTCTGCTTATTAGCTGTGTGATGTCAAGCAGGTTTCTTATCCTTTATAAGTATCAGTTTCTACATCATAAAGTAGGGCTAATAAAGCTTACCTTATGAGGACTGAATGATCTATGTAGACTCGTAGAATGTGTACCACAAGCGCAGCCATTAACATTGTCATCACCAATAAGAGCATGTTGATTGACAGTTGGCTGATCTTTATTGAAAGTCACCTATATGAATATCTATGCTACCTTACTTATCCCCACAACAACCCTGGAAGGAATGCATGACTATAGACTCAGAGAAGTTAAGGAATTTGCCTGGAATAACCAGCTTTCATCTACCTTGCCTCTAAGGGCTTGAAAAAAAAGTACTTCTATGAGAAACTTCCTGCCCAGGGAGTACTAACAGTAAAATTAATTATAAAAATGGGGGCTCCTGGGTGGCTCATTCAGTTAAGTGTCCAACTCTTGATTTTGGCTCAGGTCATGATCTTGTGGTACATGGGTTTGAGCCCTGCATTTCATGACAGCATGAAACCTGCTTGGGATTCTCTCGCCCTCTTTCTCTGCCCCTCCCTCAACTCGTGTACTGTCTCTCTCAAAATAAACTTTAAAAAATTATTAAAAAATCCTTACTGGACACTTTTTTGTGTTAGGGATTATGTTAATGTATTTTACATGAACTATCTTACTTAAGCTTTAAAACAACTCTCTGGTATATGTATTGTTGTTATTATCTTTAAAGTACTGCAGCTTAGAAAAGTTACTGTAGCAAGTTGAGAATCCAGAATTCTTTAGACAAACACAGGAGACTTTGTTTATTTCTTTGTTCAACAGCTAGTCATCAAATAGCTACTATGTTCCAGTCTGAGAATTCCATGATATACAAAGCAGAAAGGGTCAGTGCTCTCAAGCAGCCTGGGAATCTTACGGGGGAGACAGTCACATCCAGTAGAGCAGGGCTCAGATATTAGTCTCTTGTCTGTAATTTTGGGTTTGTTTCTCCTATACTACATTGGGAGCTATAGGTCACCTTCCAGCCTGCTGGTCTGATTTTAGGCCATTCATATTTTTGTAAAACTAGATGGAATTTCATCAAAGCAAATGGCCTCATTTTATGGATTTGTGTTTTGTTTGTTTTTATTTGTTTGTTTTAGCTATAGACCTCTTCCTTCAAGTCGAATCTTTCATAGAAGCCCTCTGTAGGCACAAGCAGTTGTCCATGTGACTATGTGTATATAGACATATATATACACATGCCTGTATGTATACACATACACTATATATGTGTATAAATACAATATACACACCTATAGATTAGTGTGTGTATAGGGGAGGAAAAAGTTTGCCTCCACCCTCTTAGGTTCAGTGTTTGGAGACCTTCAAAATTAAACTGGCAAGACAGATTAGTGACAGATTACTCATGTAAGTATATGCATGGGAGTTCACAGAACAATGTGACTCAAAGTGGTGATTAGAATTTGGGGCTTATTTACCATCTTAATAGGGAAAAGTAAGAGGAAGAAGCGCACTTATGGAAAACAAATGACTTCTTAATAGGGGAAAGGGTGGGGATCAAAGGGCATTTAAGGCAAAACAAATGACTTTTTGGAAAGATAAATGGGCTTTTGGGAAAATAGATAGGAGATACAGTTTTTTGACAATGTCTGTTTGGGTGGAAGAGTGAATCTTCCATGGCTGCTTCTGGGGAGAGGATTTATGACAACTGAGTTCTTTTGAGTCTTTTTTAGTAGTTCTGCTTTTAGCCAGAAAAAGCATTTCAGGAATTCAAATGCTTTCAGCTCAAAATAATTTTTATGCCATAGTGGTGTATTCTAGATCCCTTCATGGTATATATGCTTCCATGATTCATGCCCGTATCCCATCAGGTGCAGAGATAAGGATTGGTGAGAAGGCATCGAGAAATGGTATCATTTCTAGGTTTCTTTTCTTGGTCAGGGGTTTAGGCCTACTTTGAGCAGAGGTCATCCATTTCCATAGTGTGGGATTCACAACCTTCCAGGTGTGTGGGAGAGCTGGAAAATCCATACTTACCACATTTGTATCCCCTTCTGTTCATTCCATAAAGACTTCTTGATTACTTGCCAGTTGCCAGCCATGGTGCTAGCAGCTGGGAATATAAGAATGAAAAACATCCTCACTTTAAAGGAGCTCACAGACTAGTGGGGAGACAGTAATGAAATTAATAAGTAACTGTTATGTGATAAATATTAGGATAGAGAAGGGTCCCATGGTGCTATGAGAACTAGCAGACAATTCTCCCCTCTGCTCAGGATGGGGGAGAGAAGTGAGAGACTTCACAGAGGAGATGGCTGAGGAGATGAACTGAGTTTGGAAGGATGGGTGGGAGAGCACCAGGGCTACAAAGAAGTTGCAGGCAGAGGGAATGTGTGCAAAGGCCTGGGAGCAAACACCCCACAGTGTGTTTGGGAATTGCTAGTGATTAGAGCATAGATATGTTCCTGGGGTTGGGTGTTATGGGGATGCAGATGATGAACCTAGAGGGCTGTCCGAGGCAGGCCAGGAGAAACCTTAGAACACCCTAGCAAGAGAGTAGGTTGAAGGGAGAAGGTGCTGTAGACAAGAGGCTCAACAGCAGAAGTGAGAACGCATTAGGATTAATCCTATGAACAGGCAGCATTTTCCTGCAGGCACTTTCACTATCCACCTGGCTGGGCCAAGGGGAAAGCTGAAAGTTAAATAGCCTCCTACAGCATGTTGGAAAAATGCTCTGGAATATCTTCTTTGGCATCTAGCTTTGATTATCTTTATGGCACATGTATAACCAGGAAGAAATTACACATATGCATTTCCCTGTGGCTACTGCTAAGCCAAAGGGAAAAGAACATTTGCATTTCTTAAAGAATTGATTGAAATTCTAAAGCTACACTGGAAAGTTAATAGTAAAATGCACAGCTTGAAAGACTGCTTTTTGGCACGAGAGTGCAGACCAGATTGACGCTAACTGTGACACAGTTTTTAATTAAGTGTTTATAAAGAGACATTTATAGCCACTCAAGAGGCCTTTTTGGTCCTTTGGAAAGGAGACATTAAGGAGGAGATGTTTATGGTTCTAACAGAAATTAATATATAAACAGACTTCAATGGGGGTGCCTGGGTGGCTCAGTTGGTTAAGTGTCTGACTTTGGCTCAGGCCATGATCTTAGGGTTTGTGAGTTCGAGCCCCGTGTCAGGCTCTGTGCTGACAGCTCAGAGCCTGGAGCCTGCTTCGCATTCTGTGTCTCCCTCTCTCTCTGTACTTCCCCTGCTCGCTCTCTCTCTCAAAAATAAATAAACATTAAAAAAATGTAAAACTAATAAACAGACTTCAATGTATATTTAGGAAGAATCAAATAGGAGGAAGCACTTTGTGAGGTGAAACTTGTCACACAAATTAAAATTGAATACAATGGGGAGAAAACGTGGGAAACATACTGGTTAAATGTTTCGCTCCAAAGTGTTTGGTACTGGAAACCAGCGTTATTACCGAAAATTAGATAAGAAAATTAGATAACATTTCATGTTCATTAATTCACATTATTTTTGATTTGATAAGCATTGTTAAGTAAACACCAAATGTTTTGTTAAAGCAGTAGAACTAGAAATTAATTGCCACAAAGTAGGTTCATCTCTATTTCTGTGAATTCATTAAGCTCTGGCCATGGCTTGAATCCACAGTGACAGGACAGGCCAGTTAAACAGGGATTTGACTAAGGAAACTAGTCAAATTAGTTTCAAATCTAAACTAGTCTAGATTAGGAAACTAGACTAAGTTATGTTATTAGTAGCAGGAGTGAGCTATAAAATAGTAACTAAATTTCCTCCTCCTTGCTTCGTACCTCTAAGCAAATGGTTTCAAGCTCTGCTTACTGCTCTTATTTCTAGGTATGTCTCTCTTAAGCTGGGCTGTGTCAATGAGAGGAAGGATCGGTGTCCAAAATTTGTGCTTTCTTTTGTTTTTGGCATTTATGCCTATTTAGGAATCATAGTGTTGGCTCAGTTCTTTCCAACTAATACTTGGCTGCCTTTATGAAGACCTGAGGTTAAAAAACAAACAAAAAGAAAGATATTATTAAGGAAAGCTGCTTGAACTGGCTAGACCAACTGATGTTTGTAATTATTACACTAGTTCCCATTTCAGACACAGCAAGAAAAATAGACTATCTTCTAGAAAACAACACCAGAGTGAATTCCCATTTGTGTGGCCTCACAGTGCTAATATTCTGGGAAATAAGTAAATATCCACTTCCCTCAAAACTGTACACCCTGGCTATGGTCCTTCCTACTCTTTTCTTTCCAAAAGCAACCTGCCTACTCCTGGAGGGCTCTCAAGGGCTTAGAGCATTCTTATTTGTCCTAAGTTGCACTTTCTCTGCCCTAGTGCAGGGGATGATTACGACCTGAGAGCCATTGGGAAGTGAACACTGTTTTTATTTGTTTGTTTTGTTCTGTTCTGTTTTTTGTTTTTAACCTCTCAGAAACACAATTTTTGAGAGTGCACCAGTGTCTTTCCCTGCCAGATTACTGACCAGAGCTCAGCAATGAGATTGTTTACCTCCCGCCTCAACATTGAAGTATACACAGAATGAGATAACCGGTATAAAAAAGCCACAATTCTCTCTCCTCTTTCCCCTGCTCCCTGGGTTAACATACGCCATTAGACAGCAGGTTCTGCACTGAGCTCAGGTAGAACAGCTCCGGGAGTTTTCACTAGATCTTTAGAGAAAGTTCTGTTCAATTGGAATTGCACTAAGAAAGCTACCCTGTGGGTAGACTGGCCTCCCTGCACTTCCTAGTACTGAGGGCCTGGAACGCTCTTTCCTCTAAGAAGTTGGAATATGCTTTCAAGTCTTTGCTCTGCTGAGATCTTATCACTCAGTATAAAATTGCATCCTCCCAGCACAGCTCCTTCGGCCTACTGGACTTTTCTCTTTCCCACAATACTGTCATTTTGTAACATATCATATAATTTCTTTATTATACTTTTTCCTCATTATCTGTCTCTTTCTCCTGACTCCTATCATGAAAACAGGCATTTTTCCTTCTTGTCATCTTTCTCTTCCTCTTCTTTCTCCTTCTTCATTTCCTCTGCTTATGCTGCTGCTTTTTTTGTCTGTTGATGTATCTCAAGTACCGAGAATGGACAGGCCAGTATGCAAATATTTATCTTGAAAAATTGTATGCCTGTGAAATTATAACCTCATTGAAGATATAGAACTTTTACTTTGCCCCCAAAAGTTCCCTTATGTCCCTTTGCAGTCAACCCAGAGGCAACCAATACCACATGTCTTGATTATTGTAGCTTTATAAGAAATTAAAGTCAACTAGTGTGAATTCCCTAACATTGTTCTTCTTTTTCAGTGTTGGATTGACCACTCTACATTATTTATATTTTCATAGCATCAAGTTATTGAATCTTACAGAAAAGCTGGTGCAGATTTTGATGGGGATTGCATTAAATCTATAGACTAGTTTGGGGAGAATTGAGATTTTTAACAATATCAAGTCTTCTAATCCATGTACATGGCATCTATTTCTATTGATTTAGGACTTCTTTAATATCTCTCAGCAGTATTTTATAGTTCTAATATGAGGTCTCACCCAACCTTTGTTAAATTTATTCCTAATTATTTTATGTTTCTGATGCTATTGTAAATAACTTTTTTGCTTTATTTTCTAATTATTTGTGACTGCTATATAAAAATATAAATTTTATATTTTGACCTTCAAAATTTACTTATTCTAGTAATTTTTGTAGTTTCCTTAGGATTCTCTATTTACACAATCATGTCTTCTGTGAACTAAAATAGTTTTCTTCCTTTCCAGTATTTGCCTTTTTATTTTCTTGCCTTTTTGTTTTACAGTACTTACTGGAGTGTGTTTTTTTCCCCTTAGATTTACTGAGATATGATTGTCATATAACATTGTATAAGTTTAATATGTACAAATGTGATGATTTGATACATGTGTATATAGTGAAATGATTACCACAAATAAGGTTAAATAACACATCTATGACCTCATATAATTACAAATTTTTCATGTGGTGACAACATTTAAGATACATTTTCTTCCTTCCTTCCTTCCTTCCTTCCTTCCTTCCTTCCTTCCTTCCTCCTTTCCTTCCCTTCCCTTCCCTTCCCTTCCCTTCCCTTCCCTTCCCTTCCC
>NW_024422672.1:0-1885 GCF_014898765.1 Herpailurus yagouaroundi | reverse complement strand
TGTCTGTTGGCCATCTGGTTGTCTTCTTTAGAGCAGTGTCTATTCATGTCTCCTGCCCATTTCTTCACTGGATTATTTGTTTTTCGGGTGTGGAGTTTGGGGAGTTCTTTATAGATTTTGGATACTAACCCTTTACCCAATATGTCACTTGCAACTATCTTTTCCCATTCCGTTGGTTGCCTTTTAGTTTTGTTGATTGTTTCCTTTGCCGTGCAGAAGCTTCTTATCTTAACGAGGTCCCAATAGTTCATTTTTGCTTTTGTTTCCCTTGCCTTTGGAGATGTGTCAAGTAAGAAATTGCTGCGGCTGAGGTCAGAGAGGTTTTTTTCCTGCTTTCTCCTCTAGGGTTTTGATTCTATTCTATTCCATTGGTCCGTGTCTGTTTTTGTGCCAATACCATACTGTCTTGATGATTACAGCTTTGTAGTAGAGGCTAAAGTCTGGGATTGTGAGGTCTCCTGCTTTGGTTTTCTCCTTCAATATTACTTTGGCTATTCAGGGTCTTTTGTGGTTCCATACAAATTTTAGGATTGCTTGTTCTAGCTTCGAGAAGAATGCTGGTGCAGTTTTGATTAGGATTGCATTGAATGCGTAGATTGCTTTGGGTAGTATTGACATTTTAATAATATTTAGTCTTCCAATCCATGGGCATGGAATGTTTTTCCATTTCTTTGTATCTTCTTCAATTTCCTTCATAAGTTTTCTATAGTTTTCAGCATACAGCTCTTTTGTATTTTTGGTTAGGTTTATTCCTAGGTATTTTATGATCCTTGCTGAGATTTTGAATGGGATCAGTTTCTTTGTCTTTCTGTTGCTTCATTATTGGTGTATGAAAATGCAACTGATTCTGTATATTAATTTTGTATCCTGCGACTTTGCTGAATTCATGTATCAGTTCTAGCAGACTTTTGGTGGAGTCTGTCAGGTTTTCCATGTGTAGTATCATGTCATCTGCAAAAAGTGAAAGCTTGATTTGATCTTTGCCAATTTTGATGCCTTTGATTTCCTTTTGTTGTCTGATTGCTGATGCTAGCACTTTCAACACTATGTTAAACAACAGCGGTGAGAGTGGACATCCCTGTTGTGTTCCTGATCTCAGGGGAAAAGCTTTCAGTTTTTCCCTATTGAGGATGCTATCTATTAGCTGTGGGGTTTTCATAAATGGCTTTGAGGATGTTTAAGTATGTTCCTTCTATCCCGACTTTCTCGAGGGTTTTTATTAAGAAAGGATGCTGAATTTTGTCAAATGCTTTTTCTGTATCGATTGACAGGATCATATGGTTCTTATCTTTTCTTTTATTAACGTGATGTATCACATTGATTGATTTGCGAACATTGAATTGGCCCTGCAGCCCAGGAATGAATCCCACTTGATTATGGTGAATAATTCTTTTTACATGCTGTTGAATTTGTTTTGCTAGTAGCTTGTTGAAAATTTTTGCATCCATATTCATAAGGGATATTGGCCTATAGTTCTCCTTTTTTGCTGGGTCTCTGTCTGGTTTGGGATCAAGGTAATGCTGGCTTCACAGAATGAGTCTGGAAGTATTCCTTCCCTTTTTAGGGATAGGAGATGAGAGGGATAGGTATGAACTCTGCTTTAAATGTCTGGTAGACTTCCCCTGGGAAGCCGTCTGTCCCAGGACTCTTATTTGTTGGAAGATTTTTGATAAGTGATTCAATTTCTCTACTAGTTATGGGTCTGTTCAAATTTTCTATTTCTTCTTGTTTGAGTTTTGGTAGTGTGTATGTGTCTAGGAATTTGTCTATTTCTTCCATGTTGTCCAGTTTGTTGGCATATAATTTTTCATAGTATTCCCTGATAACTGCTTGTATTTCTGAGGGATTGGTTGTAATAATTCCATTTTCACTTGTGATTTTATCT
>NW_024422671.1:0-1139 GCF_014898765.1 Herpailurus yagouaroundi | reverse complement strand
TGACAGCAAGTTGGGCAGCAGCAAGGCTGGCAGCAGCTCGACCCACAGCCGCTAGACCCACCGCAGTTGTGTCCACAGCTGCTGGACCCACAGCAGCTGGGCTGGCAGCAGGTGGTCCGGCAGCAGGTGGTCCTGCAGCACATAGGCTGGCAGCAAGAGGAGCAGCACGAGTGGGTCATGGTGTCAGGGGTGGAAGGTGGGCAGGTCCTGTCCAGAGGTGAGGTTGTCAGATTCTGGTGCCTCCTCCAGATCTGGGGCTTTTATGCGCTGGACCCCCGAAGTTTAGACCAATGGGCAGGACTTTCCTAGTTGGTGTTTACATTTTGTCCATAGTCACTGGGGGAATCATAAATGAGGAAGTTGTTTCCTAAATGTTAAGAATCATTACAAAATAAGTGTTTAATGTGTTTCCTACTTGAGAATAACTCATACAAACATTTTCAGATGAAAGGAAAGTGATCACATCAGCAGCATTGTTCTTGCTTCAGTGATCATCACATCATGTAATCTAGTTTCTGCTGGTCTGGGTAGGGTCAGAGCAGCTGTCCCTCCCCAGCTTTGGTCCTAGATTATATGTGGATTAGGAGTATCCGTGAGGTGAGGGGCATGATGCTGATATGCTCACTGGGACAAATTTAGTAGATGTGTGAGCCCAGGCCTGTTCCCCCCCCAAAAGCCTGATTCAAGACTCCCACAGGCATATCTATCTCCTGTAACACCCTACCCCACTTGTATGCCAGTTCAATCAAAGACAATTGGGTAGCAGATATCTGGCCTCATCTTCTCCATATGGCAAGGCATAACCAAAGCAAGTGGGAAGAGGCATCAGCAGTACACTGGGACTTAGCAAACATCAGTTAGTGTACCTCCTATTGACCAGTAGTCCTGATTTACCTAGGCTTGAGTGTTTTCTCAGAATAAGGGAATTTCAGTGGTATAACTAAGGAAGTATGGGCATACCAGGGTGATTTGGTGACTCTAGTCCTAACCTTGTTAACTAGCCTGCACAGTGCCTTCACTGATGTAACAGATCACCTCTTTATTTATGTCAGTTCTTTTTCTTTCTTCCTCCCTTTGTTCCTTCACTTGTTTGTTTGTTCCTTTCTTCCTTCCTTCTTCCTTCCTTCATTCCTCTCATA
>NW_024422670.1:0-1123 GCF_014898765.1 Herpailurus yagouaroundi | reverse complement strand
CAGGTGGTCCTGCAGCACGTAGGCTGGCAGCAAGAGGAGCAGCACGAGTGGGTCATGGTGTCAGGGGTGGAGGGTGGGCAGGTCCTGTCCAGAGGTGAGGTTGTCAGATTCTGGTGCCTCCTCCGGATCTGGGGCTTTTATGCGCTGGACCCCCGAAGTTTAGACCAATGGGCAGGACTTTCCTTGTTGGTGTTTACATCGTTTTCCATAGTCACTGGGGAATCATAAATGAGGAAGTTGTTTCCTAAATGTTAGGAATCGTTAGAAATATGTGTTTAAGGGTTTCCTATTTGAGAATAACTCACAGAAACATTTTCCAACGGGAGGAAGGTGGGCACATCGGCAGCATCGTTCTTGTTTCAGTGATCATGGCATCCATCGTGTGATCACAGTTCTGCTGGGGTGGCTGGGGTCACAGCAGTTTTCCCTCCCCAGTCTTTGCCCTTAGATTGTATGTAGATTGCGAGTATCTCTGAGGTGAGGGGCATGATGCTGATACGTCCACTGGGACAAATGTGGTAGATCCCAGAGCCCAGGTAGGTTTCCGGACAGAACTCGGATTCAAGACTCCCATAGGCATATCGGTCGCCTGTAGCACCCAACTCCACCTGCGTATCTCCGTTCAATCAAAGACCCTTGCGAAGCCGATGTCTGGTGTTTTCTCTCCCACATGGCCAGGCAGAAGCAAAGCAGGTGGGGGATTGACCAGTACCCCCGATTTACCTAGGATGGAATGCTTTCACAGGATGTGGGGCTTTCAGGGGCAGAAAGGAGGGGGGGCATTATGGGCAAAACCAGGTGAGTTGGGGACTCTAGTCCTAACCTTGTTAGGTAGCCTCGTCTGTGTCCTCAAGTAGCTCATTACATCTTTATTTATGGTTGCTGTTTCTTTTTTCTGTCAGGCTGTCTTTCTTTTTCTGCCTTTCTCCCTTCCTCCCTGCATGCCTGTCCATTCCTTCCTCCTACCGTCCCTTCTTTCCTTCCTTCCTTCTTTCCCTTCATTCTTCATTTTCTTTCTTTCTTCTCTTCCCTTTCTTCGTCTCCTCATCATTCCCCCCTTCCTTCTATGCTTCCTTTCTTCCTCCCCCCTTCTCCTTTTCTCCCTACTTCCTCTCATCCCCCC
>NW_024422669.1:0-4078 GCF_014898765.1 Herpailurus yagouaroundi | reverse complement strand
AAACCAAACTCTGACATTCCTTTACCCCACTCAGTCTCAATTTCCTCACCTCTACGATGGGAACCTTAATACCTACTTTGCAAATCCCTCCAAGAATTAAAGGCAATGCTCAGGAAGGA
Source organism: Herpailurus yagouaroundi (assembly GCF_014898765.1). NCBI lineage: Eukaryota > Metazoa > Chordata > Mammalia > Carnivora > Felidae > Herpailurus > Herpailurus yagouaroundi. Next base: position 3,959 of record NW_024422669.1, on the reverse strand, counting down.
TTTAGTCAACATCCAGCAAATATTCGGAAACATGGGTCGTGTCAGGTTTTCATCTCATTTTGCCAACGTGGCGCTCTTGAGAACCAGCAGCGGTAGGCACGTTTGGCCTTGGCAGTCTCTCCAGAGCATCCTGGGTACCTAGTCTCCAATGGTGGCAGGTGTCCTGCATAGGGGCCTTCGAAGCTCATCAGAGGTCCCTCCACTGCTCCCACGAAGTGACCCGGGGCCCTGTCTCCTATTCCTCTCAGAGCCTGAACCGGCCTCACAGCCCTGAGTGCTGAGGCAGCACCAGTGCCTCTGGACCAGGAGCACCAGCCTTCGTCCTTGACTCCTAGGAATGCACACGTTGTTGTCTCCTTTTTTCTTCCTCACGTTCTCCTCACACCCACGGAGCAGGCATCGTTTTCTCCCCCCCTCGGTTGCTCACACTTCCTCCACAATATACCAGAGCTTATTCTGTTTCCTTAGATGGTTCAGAGCTCATGGAATACTCAAAGTCCTACATGCCCATTGCACGATCTCTCTGGCCCTGACACCATGCTTCATCAACTCTCTGGGCAACATTTTGATCATGATGACAAACTGCCTTACGGGAGGGGAGATACACAGGTTTGGCAGAAAATCACATGATGCCATTTTACTATACCATTAGGTCCTGGGGACGAGGAGGCCAAACAAGAATGTGATTTGCATGACCCAAACACAAGCATGTTCAGCTGCCTCTGTTGCTCACGAGGACACTGCAGGCTCACCTGTATGTGAGGCAGAAGAGTGTTGAGGGGCTGGATGCCACCCAAGGCAACAAGAGCATCCTGTGTTCCCCAGAGCTCTAAAGGGCAGGTCCCGCTGTCCTCACATATGGCTGCTGTGGCTGAGTCGTAGGACACTGATGTCTACAACGTAGTGCCAGTGATGGCCCGCCTGTACAGGAGAGTAACAACTTCTGCGGTCAAAGAAGGCCTCGGACGGACATGTTGCTGGTGCTGAGACTAAGGGTGTCTGCTACCACGTCTGGAGATCTGAACGTAAGTGCGCTTCAGCAAGCGCCCGAACCACAGTCTTGGATCCGAGTGTGTCCATGTCAGCTGTGGGACATTCCACCGTGAAATCTCCTCAGCTGAAAATGCGCATAATGACTTGTGGAGGACTGTGTATGGCTCCACACGGACACTGCATGTGATGTAAAATGTACATACAAATCCTTGCATTGGAAACGGTACAAAAACACAAAGACACTGGATTATCTGTTTTTCGGGTGTTGAGTTTGGTAAGTTCTTCATAGATTTTGGATACTAGCCCTTTATCCAATATGTCATTTGCAAATATCTTTTCCCATTCCATCGGTCGTCTTTCAGTTTTGTTGATTGTTCCCTTTGCGGTGCATACGGGTTTTATCTTGATGAGTTCCCAGTAGTTCATTTTCGCTTTGAATTCCCATGCCTTTGGAGATGCTTTGAATAAGAAATTGCTGTGGCTGAGGTTGAAGAGGTTGTTGCCTGTTTTCTCCTCTAGGGTTTTGATGGTTTCCGGTCTCATATTTAGGTCTTTCATCCATTTTGAGTTTGTTTTTGTGTATGGTAAAAGAAAGTGGTCTAGTTTCATTCTTTTGCATGTTGCTTTCCAGTTCTCCCAGCACCATTTGCCAAAGAGACTGTCTTTTTCCCATTGAATACTCTTCCCTGCTTTGTCAAAGATTAGTTGGCCATACATTTGTGGGTCCAATTCTGGATTCTCTATTCTGTTCCATTGGTCTGTGTGTCTGTTTTTGTGCCAATACCATAGTGTCTTGATGATTACAGCTTTGTAGTAGAAGCTAAAGTCTGGGATTGTGATGCCTCCTGCTTTGGTTTTCAGTATTTTCAGTATTACTTTGGCTCTTCAGGGTCTTTTGTGGTTCCATACAAATTGTAGGACTGTTTCTTCTAGCTTTGAAAAGAGTGCTGGTGCAATTTTGATTGGGATTGCATTGAATGTGTAGATTGCTTTGTGTAGTATTGACATTTTAACAATATTTATTCTTCCAACCCATGAGCATGGAATGCTTTTCCATTTCTTTGCATCTTCTTCAATTTCCTTCATAAGCTTTCTCTAGTTTTCAGCATACAGATCTTTTACCTCTTTGGTTAGGTTTATTCCTAGGGATTTTATCGTTCTTGGTGCAGTTGTAAGTGGGATCAGTTTCTTTATTTCTCTTTCTGTTGCTTCACTATTGGTGTCTAAAAACTCAGTGGATTTCTGTACATTGATTTTGTACCCTGCAACTTTGCTGAATTCATGTGTCAGTTCTAGGGGGTCTTCTTTTGGAGTCTTTTGGGTTGTCCATGTAGAGTACCATGTCGTCTGCAAAAAGGGAAAGTTTGACTTCCTCTTTGCCAATTTTCATGCCTTTATTTCATTTTTGCTGCCCGATTGCTAATGCTAGGGCTTCCAACACTATGTTAAACAACAGTGGTTAGAGTGGACATGCCTGTCGTGTTCCTGCTCTCACGGGGAACACTCTCAGTTTTTCCCCATGGAGGATGATATTAGCTGTGGGCTTTTCATATATGGCTTTTATGATGTTTAAGTATGCTCTTGACACAATGGACAGAAGACACAAATAGACACTTTTCCAAAGAAGACATCCAGATGGCCAACAGACACATGAAAAGATGCTCAGCATCACTCCTCATAAGGGAAATACACATCAAACCACACTGAGATACCACCCTACACCGGTCAGAGTGGCTAAAGTGAACAAATCAGGAAACTACACATGCTGGCAAGGATGTGGAGAAACGGAACCCTCTTGCACTGTTGGTGGAAATGCAAAGTGGGGCAGCCGCTCTGGAAAACAGTGTGGAGGTTCCTCAAAAACATAGAACTGCCCTATGACCCAGCAGTAACACTTCTAGGAATTTACCCAAGGGATACAGGAGTGCTGATGCTGGGGGCACATGACCCCAATGTTTCTAGCAACGCTTTCAACAATAGCCAAAATATGGAAAGAGCCTACATGTCCATCAACTGATAAATGGATAAAGAAGATGTGATTTATATATACAATGGAATACCACTTGACAATGAGAAGAATGAAATCTGGCCATTTGCAGCCACATGAATGCAACTGGATGCATTACGCTGAGTGAAATCAGTCAGTCAAAGAAGGACAGATCTCCTATGTTATCACTCATATGTGGATCTTGAGAAACTGAACAGAAGTCCGTGGGGGAAGGCAAGGTCAAAAACAATAGTTACAAACCGAGAGAGAGGGAGGCAAACCACACGAGACTCTGAAATACAGATAACAAACTGAGGATGGATGGCAGGGGTGCGGGAGAGGGGAAAATGGGTGATGGGCATTGAGGAGGGCCCTTGTTGGGAGGAGCACTGGGTGTTGTATGTTAGCCAATTGGAAAATAAACTATATTAAAATAATAAAATAAAATAAAATAAAAAACAAAGACAATAGGTGATTCCAAATGATAGAGAATTTATTAAGAGATACAGGTGAGACTCCCCACGTCTAGGGAGACATTGAAAGGGAACATGACAGGCAGCAAGAGGCATACAAGCTTCTTGAGTACACCGAGAAAGAAAACATACCCGTGTGGGCTTTCAGTAGTTTCCACGAGTTATAGGTCATTCCTGAGGAGTTGTTTTGCTAACATATTTAGAGGGACAGGATAAAGTTCTTGTCTATGGAGACCAAACAGAGATCCTCACTCTGTATCAGGATGGGTGAAGCTGGCACATGACCCAGAGGAAGGAAAGAAGAAGCGAATCAGGGAGAAGCGGTCCACAACTTCATCAGGCCGATTCACAAGATGGTAGACAGGCAGGCGACTAACCGAGATGTTGGGGATTGCGGGCTGGCTTCCCGCAACGCTTGGCGGTGACCAGTTCCCAAGTGGCAAGTCAGATGGTGGTTCTTGGCGAGGCAATCAGCAGCAGGAAGGCTGGCAGCAGGATCCAGAGCC
>NW_024422668.1:0-3773 GCF_014898765.1 Herpailurus yagouaroundi | reverse complement strand
AAAAATACTGAATCACTATGATATACACCAGAAATTAATAGGATACTGTATGTCAATTATACTTCAATAAAATAATATAAAATTTTTAATTAAAACAAAACACACCTAAAAATCATCATTAATCCTCAAAGTACTAACAGAATCTAAGTTTACTGCATTCTATAAAAATCTGTTAAGTCTCCTGATATCTTATAAGTATATGCTTTAATGGGAAAGATCTTTGAATTGAAATATTTATTGAACTATAATGTATGTATAGAAAAGTGTACAAATCATTAAAGCATGCAGTGTAATAAACTATTGAAACAGGATTAGTATATAAATTTGGGAAGAACTGTCATGCTTAAAAATATTGAGTCTTCCCACCTATGAGCATAACATAAACTTCAATTTATTTAGGTCTTCTTTATTTTATCTTAATAATGTTTTGTACTTTTCAGTATATATGTTATACACATCTTTGTTTAGATTTAACCTTGATAGCTAATATTTTTTGATGTTATTATCTGTATCTTTCAATAAATAACATTTATTATCTGATTTTTGGTATATAAAAATACACCTGGTTTTTGTTTATTTTTTATTTTTTTTATTTTTTATTTTTTTTAATATATGAAGTTTATTGTCAAATTGGTTTCCATACAACACCCAGTGCTCATCCCAAAAGGTGCCCTCCTCAATACCCATCACCCACCCTCCCCTCCTTCACACCCCCCATCAACCCTCAGTTTGTTCTCGGTTTTTAAGTGTCTCTTATGCTTTGGCTCTCTTCCACTCTAACCTCCTTTTTTTTGTTTCCTTCCCCTCCCCCATGGGTTTCTGTTAAGTTTCTCAAGATCCACATAAGAGCGAAACCATATGGTATCTGTCTTTCTCTGTATGGCTTTTTTCACTTAGCATAACACTCTCCAGTCCCATCCACGTTACTACAAAAGGCCATATTTCATTCTTTCTCATTGCCACATGGTACTCCATTGTATATATAAACCACAATCCATTCATCAGTTGATGGACATTTAGGCTCTTTCCACAATTTGGCTATTGTTGAGAGTGCTGCTATAAACGTTGGGGTACAAGTGCCCCTATGCATCAGTACTCCTGTATCCCTTGGGCAAATTCCTAGCAGTGCTATTGCTGGGTCATAGGGTAGGTCTATTTTTAATTTTCTGAGGAACCTCCACACTGCTTTCCAAAGTGGCTGCACCAATTTGCATTCCCACCAACAGTGCAAGAGGGTTCCCGTTTCTCCACATCCTCTCCAGCATCTAGAGTCTCCTGATTTGTTCATTTTGGCCACTCTGACTGGCGTGAGGTGATATCTGAGTGTGGTTTTGATTTGTATTTCCCTGATAAGGAGCGACGCTGAACATCTTTTCATGTGCCTGTTGGCCATCCGGATGTCTTCTTTAGAGAAGTGTCTATTCATGTTTTCTGCCCATTTCTTCACTGGGTTATTTGTTTTTCGGGTGTGGAGTTTGGTGAGCTCTTTATAGATTTTGGATACTAGCCCTTTGTCCGATATGTCATTTGCAAATATCTTTTCCCATTCCGTTGGTTGCCTTTTAGTTTTGTTGGTTGTTTCCTTTGCTGTGCAGAAGCTTTTGATCTTCATAAGGTCCCAGTAATTCACTTTTGCTTTTAATTCCCTTGCCTTTGGGGATGTGTCGAGTAAGAGATTGCTACGGCTGAGGTCAGAGAGGTCTTTTCCTGCTTTCTCCTCTAAGGTTTTGATGGTTTCCTGTCTCACATTCAGGTCCTTTATCCATTTTGAGTTTATTTTTGTGAATGGTGTGAGAAAGTGGTCTAGTTTCAACCTTCTGCATGTTGCTGTCCAGTTCTCCCAGCACCATTTGTTAAAGAGACTGTCTTTTTTCCATTGGATGTTCTTTCCTGCTTTGTCAAAGATGAGTTGGCCATACGTTTGTGGGTCTAGTTCTGGGGTTTCTATTCTATTCCATTGGTCTATGTGTCTGTTTTTGTGCCAATACCATGCTGTCTTGATGATGACAGCTTTGTAGTAGAGGCTAAAGTCTGGGATTGTGATGCCTCCTGCTTTGGTCTTCATCTTCAAAATTACTTTGGCTATTCGAGGCCTTTTGTGGTTCCATATGAATTTTAGGGTTGCTTGTTCTAGTTTCGAGAAGAATGCTGGTGCAATTTTGATTGGGATTGCATTGAATGTGTAGATAGCTTTGGGTAGTATTGACATTTTGACAATATTTATTCTTCCAATCCATGAGCAGGGAATGTCTTTCCATTTCTTTAAATCTTCTTCAATTACCTTCATAAGCTTTCTATAGTTTTCAGCATACAGATCCTTTACATCTTTGGTTAGATTTATTCCTAGGTATTTTAGGCTTCTTGGTGCAATTGTGAATGGGATCAGTTTCCTTATTTGTCTTTCTGTTGCTTCATTGTTAGTGTATAGAATGCAACTGATTTCTGTACATTGATTTTGTATCCTGCAACTTTGCTGAATTCATGTATCAGTTCTAGCAGACTTTTGGTGGAGTCTATCGGACTTTCCATGTATAATATCATGTCATCTGCAAAAAGCGAAAGCTTGACTTCATCTTTGCCAATTTTGATGCCTTTCATTTCCTTTTGTTGTCTGATTGCTGATGCTAGCACTTCCAACGCTATGTTACACAACAGCGGTGAGAGTGGGCATCCCTGTCGTGTTCCTGATCTCAGGGAAAAAGCTCTCAGTTTTTCCCCGTTGAGGATGATGTTAGCTGTGGGCTTTTCATAAATGGCTTTTATGATCTTTGAGTATGTTCCTTCTATCCCGACTTTCTCAAGGGTTTTTTATTAAGAAACGGTGCTGGATTTTGTCAAAGGCCTTTTCTGCATCGATTGACAGGATCATATGGTTCTTCTCTTTTATTAATGTGATGCATAATGTTGATTGATTTGCGAATGTTGAACCAGCCCTGCATCCCAGGAATGAATCCCACTTGATCATGGTGAATAATTCTTTTTATATGCCGTTGAATTCGATTTGCTAGTATCTGATTGAGAATTTTTGCATCCATATTCATCAGGGATATTGGCCTGTAGTTCTCTTTTTTTACTGGGTCTCTGTCTGGTTTAGGAATCAAAGTAATACTGGCTTCATAGAATGAGACTGGAAGTTTTCCTTCCCTTTCTATTTCTTGGAATAGCTTGAGAAGGATAGGTATTATCTCTGCTTTAAACGTCTGGTAGAACTCCCCTGGGAAGCCATCTGGTCCTGGACTCTTATTTGTTGGGAGATTTTTGATAACCGATTCAATTTCTTCGCTGGTGATGGGTCTGTTCAAGCTTTCTATTTCCTCCTGATTGAGTTTTGGAAGAGTGTGGGTGTTCAGGAATTTGTCCATTTCTTCCAGGTTGTCCAATTTGTTGGCATATAATTTTTCATAGTATTCCCTGATAATTGTTTGTATCTCTGAGGGACTGGTTGTAATAATTCCATTTTCATTCATGATTTTATCTATTTGGGTCATCTCCCTTTTCTTTTTGAGAAGCCTGGCTAGAGGTTTGTCAGTTTTGTGTATTTTTTCAAAAAACCAACTCTTGGTTTCGTTGATCTGCTCTATAGTTTTTTTAGATTCTATATTGTTTATTTCTGCTCTGATCTTTATTATTTCTCTTCTTCTGCTGGGTTTAGGCTGTCTTTGCTGTTCTGCTTCTAGTTCCTTTAGGTGTGCTGTTAGATTTTGTATTTGGGATTTTTCTTGTTTCTTGAGATAGGCCTGGATTGCAATGTATTTTCCTCTCAGGACTGCCTT